>NC_031788.1:448497-511394 GCF_001522545.3 Parus major
GTTTGTCAATAAACTTTCTTTATTCCTTTTAAGTTTTATGCCTGTTTTGCCCTTATTCTAATCCATATCTCACAGCAAAAAATAAGTAATTTTCTTAGTTATTGGTTTTAAACCACGACAAACAGGAACATCTGAGGAGAAAGGGAAGAGCTCTCATACCCAGACAAGTCACGAGGCTGCACTGCCACCTCCTTCCCCTTTGGAGAAGGTATGCACAGACTTGCTGGTTTTGGGAATACATTTTTCTGCATTAGCACAAAGACAGACTTAAAAGGTTTCACCAACATCAGCAACCAGAAAGGAGTCACCAACACATGTCAGGGAACAACACTAGTTTGCTAAGACTTCTCAGCACACTAGTTGATTTTCCAGCATGGATGGATCTCCTGGCAACCACACTAGGTCAGGAGTAGGGACACAGATGCCAGTGGGCTCAGATGGACCAGAAAGCTTGAGTTCCTCTCACGACAACCCTGCTCCAAACCACAAAGTTGTGTTTGCCACTTACTGTAGCCCATTCCCTGCACAAAGTACTTGAAAGCTTCAGTCAGCTTGCCAGGCTGTGGAAACAGAGAGGATTGCTTTAGTGCAAGCAGAACAAAGGGCTCTGTACCACCTAAATGCCATAGGAGAGCTAATGTGTGTCTCACCTGAACCACCTGGGGCAAGCCCCCGCAGTCAGCCATCTGCAACAGGAAACAAAAGGCAGGTTGAGCTGTCCTTCCCGCCCAGGACAATCCCAAATCACGCCAGCACCACCCACCCACCAGGGCTGAGAGCACCACACTGCAGTTTCCACCACCTCACCTCTACAGCCAGAGGAAGGACAAAGTGATACACCTTCAGAGACCTGCTGCTGACAGAAACCTGCACCTTGGAGGCCATGTCACCAAATGATCTCAGGCCACACTCCAGAAGCCCAGCACCTTCCCAGCCACCTCTCCCCCGGCCACTCTGCCCAAACCTGTCATTCTGCACTTCCATACAGCCTGTCTGGCACACTGCAGGGCCACATGTGAGGATCAGAAGGACCAGTACAAAGCCAGGAAAAAGGACATTGTTGCTGCAGAGAGCAGGGTGGAGGCATCTCCGCTAACTCTCAGGGGTCTTCCCTGCTAGTTGAAGGTGGCCATAAATCAGGGATTGGGGGACCCCCTGACAAACTCTTCCCTCTCAGCTCTGGCTCCATGGAGTAGAGAGCATGGTCCTGAATCACTGTCCACAAACTTCTCAAAGCCAGATGTATGGAAAGCAAAAAACTAAGTGGAGCAGAGCAAAAATAGTGTCTTTATGCTGGCCAGAATGATTCTAGAGTGGTACTCACCTTCAGAAGGGTAGTTTTGGTTGGGTCAAGACGTGAATTGCATTCAACCTAGAAAAAAGAGAGAGGGACATGGTGTCATACAGAAAACTTGACTCAGATGTAAAATGTGGGATAGCTGCACCAGAAACAGTGGCTGTGTTCAGCAGTGGGAGCTTCTCTGGAGCCTCTCTGGAGCCAGGAAGGACTGAGCAAGAAAGCAGAGATCATGCAGGAGGTAAACAATAAATAAAAGATCCAGGGAGGAATGGCAGGTGTTCCATCTAAGGGACCTTGTGATGACAAGTCATGCCTTCAACTGAAATCATCCCCTAATTTTGGGATGCACTATATATCCCTGGAACACGTTCTGTGCTCTGACAGCAAGACTAGGAGGGAAGAAGATTTCTGTGCAATGCAGCATGACGAGGTCACTTAATCCCCTGTCCAGACAAGGAGGCCATGACCACCCCTTCTGTGTAGGACTGCTGCAAAAAGGGAATAAGCAGGGGCTCTATAGGAAAAGCAACCTCTGCAGGGGAGGCTGTCCTGGGCTGGGAACCTGGGCAGCCAGACAGGCACACTAAAATGCAGAAGACCCTATCCCATACTATGCTGTGGCCAGTAAGCAATGGGAATCTTCAAGGATAGTATCCTAGAAAAGTCAAAACCTCCAGACTTAATTTCAGACTTCCAGATCAAACAGATCAAGGCAACAGGCCATGGCCAGAAAATGCTCTCCATGCATGGCTCCTAGGTTCAAGTTACTGCTTTAGGAGACTCCTATACTCTTTCACAGTTTTAGATAGTGGCTTTTGTTCACAACCCCCTGGCGTCCCCACACAACCCCCTGGTGTCTGACAGGGACACCACAACCATACCACCCTGTGCCATGCCCTGTTTATAGCTGTGCTTGGGAGGGAGTGGATTATGGGTGTCTGCAGAGGACAACAGTGCCTCAGTGCTGCCTTCCTGATGATGCAGTGCTCTAAGAGAGCTCTACGTGGCTCCCCACCACAAGAACTGGAGTCACACTCAGTTATTTTTGATCCCCAGGTAGCCCCAGTGTAACAGCAAAACAACAGCAATTCGAGACTTGAACCAAACTGCAGGCAGCAGCCTGGCAGAGCTTGGGGAAGGACACACAATCCTGAACAGGGTCCTCTGCATCACTCTTGAGTAAGGTTCTCATTCAGATTCTGCCATCCTCACCTTGGAGTTGCTCTGAGGGCCATTCAGGGCCCCTGAGCCTTGGCTCTCCCATGCATAGCCAGAGGACTGAAAAAGAGCTTGGGACAAGGAGTCACTGTTTGCACTTTTTTGCAAAAATTCTGAGCAAGGTGAAAATCACTGCAGTGACTTGTGGGGCTAATGTCACAAAAGGAAAAAGTTCATGGATACATACCACTGCTTCCACAGCAGGTGAGTTATCACCAACAACAAGCAAGGCAGGGCACCTGGTCAAAAGCCAAAACAGAGGTGTTACTCCAAGTGCATCAAAAGGGTTTCTGAGAAGGTTGAGCTCTGTGAACCAACACCCGCATGAAAGGTTAACAAAAAAAGGCTCAGCAAAATCCCTGCCTGCCATCACACCTTGGCATTTTGTTGTACCAAAACATTCTCCAGGACTTGCAGATGCACCCAGACTGTCCCCTCAATGCACACCAACTGCCACTGCTGTTGCACACATATGCCTCTGACCCTGCCTTCTGGAGAATCTCAATGTGTTCTAAAAGAGAGGACTTCCAAACACCTCTGCCCCAATTCAGCTGACAGTCCTGTACCACAGCCTGAAACTGTCCTGGACAGTCTTCCCAGTGCTTGGGCTTGGTGCAGTTCTTGCTGAGAAGCAACACCTTTTCTGCTGAAAAGACTGCACAGTCAGCAACTGAAATAGGCTGATTCAGACAACTTACTTGAGTGTTTTTGCAGTTGTTTCATTGACACCAACAACTGGTCTCTCAATTTCCAGGTCTTTACGACTGAAAGGCAAAACAGAACAATTCTCCATTAAATCTGCAGAGGAAACTGGTTATCATGGGGGCACATAAAATCCAACCATGAGTGCTGGCTCCAGCACCCAGGCAACTCCATGTGTCATGCCCCGAGCAGGAGCCCCAGCAGTCATCCCCAGAAAACAGGATCCATCCTCTCATGGTGTTGCTGTGTGCCCAGAGATAAGCTACTGAGGTGTCACAGGGTCTGGGGACAGACACAAGAGCTAGGCTTGGCTCTGCATAACACCTGAAGACTAGGCTTAGGGCAAAGGTTCCCCTGATACAGTACCCAACTGGCTAATACATATGGCAGCAAATCTACTGAGCAGGGAAGCTATGGGAGCTGTCTGTCAGGCAAAAAGTTATCCTATACCTGTTGTATGAGGTGAGGAACAGCTGAAGATTATCTTGGTTAATGTCCTGTGCAATATGAAGCCTGTATGTTTGGATCAAATCTAGATTTGCCTGTAGTTCCTCCTGTACAAAAGCAGAAGAATTGAAAAACAGGAAACATACATTTCACAAGTAAGGAAGCAACAGTCATAAAAATACCAAAGCATTCAAGCATGACCATACACGTCATTCCCTGTCTTCAGTGACACAAAGGGCAGCGACTCCAGACTGCATAAGGATCCCAGAGACATGAGGTGTTTCTGTCATGTGCTGGTGCATGCCATGCTTTGGTAATGTGACTACACTTTTACAACTGGAAGTGCACAAGCTACTGCAGGAGTACAGGTATCCTGAGATGGGATAAGTTAACTCCCAAACCTCAGTAACGCTTACACAGATACAAATCACTCTGCATTAGGCAGGTCTTCCTAAGACCTTAATATTTAAGAAGCAAAGTACATAATAATACTAATAAATGTAATAAAGTAAAAAAATACATAAGCTGTAAGACTGACCAAAGGAAAGTTAAATTCCAGCACCCAGTTCTAAGTTCCTTCTAAGAAGAAACTACATTCTGAGTGAACCAGACAGAGCAGGGATTGTAAGGAAGTCCTACACACAATGAAGGGGCTTGACAGTGGGAAGAGAACAGGATGTGCACAGGAGGAAGCAGTGCTGGAGAAGGAAGCATTCCTTTCAGTGGTGATGTGTTGCAAAAACACTCCAGGTCAGGAACTGATCTGCTGTGTGGCATGTACAGTGTGCACGAGGTACTATCCCTGTCATTGCCCAGTAGGCTTGCTAGTTGAGAGACAGCTAATCCTGAACAGAAGGCATTGCTGTATCCAAAGTTTTCAGGAGGGGCTGGTTTGCCTCTGCTGAAACTGAAAGGTAAGATGAAGAGCAGGATGCAGCAGTTCAACATCTGGACAGATACAAGATCTCACTGCCAGCTCCCAGCTGACCTGTGCTCTACCCACAGTCCAAAGGCTTCCATACTGGATACAGAGAACTGGCTGCTACAGGTTTCTGTGAACAGTGTCCTGGGCACCACAAAGGAGTTATATCACTAGTGCGTGGCCTGGAGACACTTTGGGCAAGAGTGAGAATGTGTGTGCCCCCCAGCATGCCAACCTTGATGTGAGCTTGACACAGAGAAAATGGTACTGTACCTGTGGCAACCCTGATCTGATGGACCAGAACTATTTGGGAGCAGACACATACAGAAGTTATAGCTCCATGTACAGTTGCACAGGCAACGTTAGAATCTGCTGGATACTTACATGGCCAAAGTGATGTGCCAAGACAATATCCACTATGTTGGTTGTCCAGCCTGAAAACTGAAGAGTGACCATGAATAAGGAGGAGAGTACAGGAAAATGCAGTTTCATCACACATTGCAAAACAGATACTCAGAGCAGAGAAAACAATGAAGAAACTATTCAAATTATATAAGAAGCAAATATATGAAGCTTGGGATGGACATGCAAAGCTTCAAAGAAATTGTGTATACACAACACATCTCTCAAAAAAACTCGAAACCTTAAATAATTTCAAGGGGCCAGAATAAGAGAATAATTAAGAGATCCATTCACTATCACTTAAATGAAGCCTGCAACCAGAAGTACTAAATCAGAGGAAAGCTGAGTGCTCCAAGCAGTTTATCCGCATTTCTCATTCGCATGATCACACCCATCCCTGCTCCTATGGCAGAGGCCATATCCAGACTAAGAACACAGCAGGGACAGAAATGAAATTGTACAGTTTTCACCAGAAATGGAAAAATTCCTGTATTCTGTCCTTTTCTGTTTTTTTTTACTCTACACACTGTTCATTAGGTGCTGTGGAGAGCACACATGTGGGAAAACAGAATCTCACCTTGGATGCTGCCCAGTCAATCCATCCCTTTGCACATGGATCAACATTAATAAGAACAAGTCCCTCCACCAGGTCAGGGTGGCTGAGCTGGGGGGAGAGAGCAGAGGCACACTCAGAAGGATGATTCAGACCACAGAGTGGTCAACAGCTGGTTCAGCAGCTGGAAAGCTTCTTGCAAAAGGTGTAAGGCAAAGTAAAATGCAGACAAAGTAGAGAGCTCCTCTGTGCCAGGCAGACAGTGGGCTCCCTGCAAGAACAGACTCAATTCAGTTGTAGCACTGAGATGCTGCACAGCACCTATAGCATTAGCAGTGCCTTCTGGTGACCTGTGTACCTGGCACAGCTGCTCAGACCCTGTGTGTTACTTTCTCTGCTCCAATCCAGCATCTCTGTGAGGAACCTGGACAAGCTCCTGTGCCTGGAGAGCATCTCCTCCTCAAGGAAGAGGCAGTCTTCCCAGTGGAAATAGGGAAAATTGCAGAGGAATTAGTGCTCAGGCCAAGCCCCTGCAGTATGGAAAGTTTGAGCTAAAGGGGCACCCACTCCCCACACAGCACCCCTGCTGCCCCTCATTTGCAAACAACCCTTTCCCTGTTCCATCCAGCAACCCAAAACCCTCCGGTGTACCTCAGCCTGTACATGGGCAGCACGAGTACAAAGCACTTCTAAGAACTGCTTGCAAATACAAACTCAGAAATCAGAGGCAACCAGCCTCTACTGAGTTCTGGGCTCACTCTCAGGCAGCTCGCCTGTTCTGTGGCACTGATGTGAAGGAGAAGGAAACACCTCTTCTGTCCTCAGCAGCAAACAGTCAGCAGCCCAGGGAGTATGGCAAGGGCCTTGTGGCATTTCACTGATGACTAAGGCTGATTTGCACAAACTCCTCTTCAGCAAGGCTGAAAACTACCCAAGAGACAGAAGGCAAGGAACAGTGAAACACCAGTGCCTCACACTGCCCCAGTGCAATCCTGACTGTAGGGAATGGAAAACAAAACTTTGTGTGAGGAGAGGCATCTGCCCAGCACAGTGGCTTGAAGAAATGATAGTGGCCTAAGCAACTGGCAACTCTCTGCACTCAACAACCTGAAGCAAATTTTACACAAAATATCAGATTTCGGTGTTAACACTAAGTCTGAAAGACTCAGGCAAATTCCTGGGCTGTTAAAAGATACCCACTGATTTTACATGAACACTGCACTAAAGAGAAATGTATAAGCAGGTACCGAAATAGAGGCAGCTCTCTTGTGTAATAGTGGAGCAAAACTGGCTTCCTTCCAGTGACAAAGCACATTTCTCATCAGCACTGGTCTGCAGAACATCACCACATCAATTCTTTGGTGCCACAAACTGTGGACACAGCACACGTAATGCAGCCAGTCTCTGTGAATACTCGAGACTGGCTATTCCTAGCACTCAGGATGGGCTCTGCTGACTCAAAGGTATCACATTACAATCTTTCCACGCCTGGCACAGCTTCAGAGTAACCCCCTGACTGCTCCAACATAACCATCTGGATGGAGGTAACTCTCCCATGGCTCCCTGCAGCCCTGCTGTAATTACAGAATACTATTTTGCCCATGCCCCACACAGTCAGTCTGATCAACAATGACCACAGCCCACGTGAGTCACAAGCAGTGAAGAGATACTTACTGCACACCTGCTGAGGACATAAGCACCAGCTCCTAGGCCAATCCCAATGAAGCTTTTCAGGCTGAAATACAGACATTTCACAGTCAGCACCACTAACTTAGCTCAGCTGAAGCATTCTTAGAGGCAAAGCCTTTCCCCTCTGCATCCAGCTATGCATTCATGGTTCGTTTTCAAAACAACGCAGCAATGATGCAGCAGACATAAATTGCTTCATGTAGCATAGCCTCATGTCCCCAACATAGAACTAGAAAGGGTCACACTGGTTGGATGATGCTTTAGCTTCTTGGGACATCTCAGTAAGCATATCAGTCGTGGCAAGCAGAGACATAAGTAGGTGCTGGAATAGTGGTATCCAGCTGGCTCACCCTATTTCCTTTCAGAGACTTACTTCAGGTGTGTCAGAACAGCAGGTAACATTTCAGCCAGTTCATCCATACTGGGATACTGGTACCTGAAAAGCAAGAGAGCACCTCCAAATACAGCCTGACAGAGGTTACCTTCCAGTTCCACTGAAGGTAGGAGGGACAAGGAACATCTGGCAAACATATGCACAGGTCATTAATGTGCAACAATACTGTATATATTGAGAATGTCAACTCACTGTGTGGATCCCATCCCTCAGAGCAAGACTAACCCAGAGCTGTGGTCTTTTGGGCAGTCACACTTCTGTGACAAGATGAACAGATGAAATGCCAGCTCGACTGTAGTATGCTGGGTTCATGTTCAAGTCAGAAAGGTGGTACCAGACTCAGCACTAGTGAGGGCTTCACCCATGTCTTAGTAATTGGAGTGTTCGCTGAATGCCCCTTGGAAGGTTTCCTCATCTTCCCATTTCCTCTGCTGCTGACACCTGCTTACTACTACACTCAGTCCTAACTGGCTTAAACTGGGTGCTGCCTCAGTCCAGACTGAACAACATGGGTCCCTGCAGAGCTCTTACCCAGATGGGAATGGGGGGGCTCCTTCCTGTTGGCCTGGTGCATCCACATGGCACACAGCAAAATGATGGGTGATTTCTTGCATGTCTTCGAAGTTAAAGAATGCATTGAAACAGGATTTGTCTGCAACAACAACAAAAAGATATTAGATGCTTCCTTAAGTTTTATTGCAAGCCACCCTCCAAACATCATGGCACACACCTGCAGGAGCTCAAGTCCC
The DNA here is from genome assembly GCF_001522545.3 of Parus major. Taxonomy (NCBI): domain Eukaryota; kingdom Metazoa; phylum Chordata; class Aves; order Passeriformes; family Paridae; genus Parus; species Parus major. Next base: position 456,874 of record NC_031788.1, read on the forward strand.
CAGTGAGCCCACAGGGCAGTGGGTGCTGGATCGTGTATGTGCTGTGCCTCAAAACTGCAATGCAGCAATGAGTCTCAGCAATGGAACTGCCATGACTGGAGGGCAGGCAGGCAAACAACAGTCAGCCTGCAATGCCCTGGAAAGCAGGGCTTTGCAGCACCTGGGTACTCAAAGCACTCACTGAGGAGCACCTGTGTGAACATAACAGTACATTTTGGGTGGGAAGAAATGTCAAAAGAGCAACTGAGCCCACCAGAACATTACACTATTGCTGCAACTGTGTAGAAGGGACTTGTTCAGCTTTCCAACACCCAGGGAATGGATGCCCTATCACACAGTGCAGGAAGTCAGCTAGAGTGCTATGGTGTGTTGGGTGACCTATTTCCACCTTGGCCCTACCTTTCAAGGGGCTGTTGGAATGGACAGGGACATGCCATATGCTCTCTCCTGCAGACCTTTATCTTTTCACCCTGGAATGACCTCATCTCAGCTCCATGCCAGGCCTGCTACTCCCCACGCTCAAAAGCAAATACCACGAATAATCACTTTTTCAAGGTCCTGGCAATGCAAGGGCTTACGGTTGAGGCCAATGTCATGGTATGTGAGGATGACAGGTCTGTTCCCCTTGGGTGTGCCCCGCATGGTGACATGAACCACTCCGAAAGCTGTCTCAATGTCATGCTCCTGCAGAAAGAGAAGAAGGAGCCCCAGTGTTACATGTGCTGCCTGCACAGGGAACTCTGAGGGCCAGCAGCAAGGGCCACATTCCCACTTTGACACTGCTCTCCTACCCACAGTACAGCTCTTGAAATCACAAAACAGTTTGGGTTGGAAGGGACCTTAAACATCATTTCATTCCACCCCCTGGCCATGTGCAAGGATACTTCCCACTATATCAGGTTGCTCCAAGACCCATCCAACCTGGCCAATTCACAACCCTGTTAAATCTCTGTATCAAATCTCTGCGTCCAACCACTGCCCTAAGCAGTTTGCTTTTGTACAGATGCACTAACGGTATGGGGCTGCATCTCGCTGGGATAACTATGGACTTTGGAAAAGTGGAGATGTCAGAAAAGCTGGCTACACAACATCACCTGTAGGTCCCCTGTCTCATCTACAGAAATCAATAGTGAGAAACATGCTCTTACAGAAACTGTAAAAAGCACCATTCTCTTGATATTAAGAAAGCATCTACCTAGGACAATGCCTCATGGTTCAGCTTAAAGATGGGACATTACAACCTCAAAAATATGCTTTACTAGTTTACATAAAGTACATGATTTTTATTTTTTTTTTCTTAACAGTAATTTTGACCTACCTGAAAGTCATTATATCAAATACAGGACTGGTGAGAATACCTGGCTTGCAGCACACCAGAAATCAAACTCACCCCACTTTCTGGGTACTCTGAGGGCTGGTTGTGGAGCAGACTGATTTAGCTCTTGCAGGGCAGACCCTCCTTCCCCCAGCTGTTCTTCTTCGCAAGGACTCTAAAGCTGCTCTCTCCCCTTGCCCCAGGAGCGCGGCAACAGGAGGACACTGGCCCAGCCAAATCACATGAGGTAGCCTTAAACCTTGAGCTTGCTTGTGAAGGATGACAAGACACCCCTGGCTGTCCTTGTCCTCAGAACAGGGCTGGGTTTTGCCTGCACACAGCTATTGCACTGTGCATGTGCAGAAGCTGGAGTACTTATCCACAAAGCAGCAGAGACCCATCTGCAGATGACTTTACCTTACCTGAGGCTCACCTGGCTCCCTTTTCCTTAGGAGGGCACTGGGGGTAGGAAAGGACTCGTCTGTGTGTGCAAAGCAAGCATGTGTCCACATGGCAGGAATTCCTGCCCTTGCAGCAAGGCTGCACAAGGCAGCCCAGGGTGCAGTCTCTGCTTCCTCAGCCTCCAGCAAACCTCCAGGCTGTGCCCCTTGCCCATATCTCAGCTCTCAGGGCTGCTCCGCTGAGCTGGGCAAAGCTCTGTCCTGTACTTCTGAAGGATGTGCTGTGCAGCCACAGCACTAGACTCCAGTTTAGTCTTTCCAAGCCAGCAGGTGTTAATGAGTCCTTCAAATAAAGTGGCCACCTTTGGAGAAGGTGACTAGCAGTGAAGGTGGCTGGAAGGGTGAAACACAGTGAAATCAATGGAAAGTGCAGGCATCAAGTGCCAAAGTGGCTGGAGCCTCTGAACCTCACCTGCACTTCCCTACGCTCCGAGGGCTGAACTAAGGACTGCCACTAAGAGCAGGTCTCTCTGCCAGCTCTGGCACTTGCTAGGCTCTTCCATAAGCAGCTTGAACTCATTGAGATGGCAGGAAACTATCCAGTGTGGGGTTTGTTGTGGGTTTGGGGCTTTTTGTTTGTTTGTTTGTTTTTTTTTCTGTTGTTTTTGTGTTTTGGTGTTTTGTTCTTTGTGGGTTTTTTCTTTGTTCTTGTTTTTGGTTGTTGTTGTTTTAATTAATCTTCCTTTGTTAGACTTCTGCCAGGTCAGTGAGTTAAGAAGCTCACAGAGAGGTCTGGAAAATACTGGTTCTGGCTCAGAGCCCAAGGGGAGTGCATAGGGTGGAAGAAGGAATAACCTTGCCCTGAACACAAGATCAACTAAACTGACACATGGCTCATGAAAGGGGGAACACATGCAGGGGACGAGGGAGGGTCTGTAGGCAGTAGCAGAAAGTCAACTATCAAACAGAAGCACAAACACTAAACTGAGGGAATAATGAGAAAACTCAGAAAGCAACAAAAGCCATGAAATATGGCTGCAACATAGTCTTCTCTGTAATTACATTTGAACTTACTGCTAAGGTCACACATGCTTTTACTATGTAAGCTACAGGACAAGGTACTAGAAATAAAAACACCCTCTTCCCTTCAGAGCCTCTGTGCAACATCTCACTGCTTCACACTGCAGCACCCTGCATTTCTGTTTTCCAAAGCTGAGCTTGGATCTCAGCTCTCAAGTGGGGAAGGAAAAGTTTCCTTGAGCTGATAATCAATTCTTTGTCTCCTGCTTACTTGACTTTGCACACTGTGTAAACTGCAATTTGGGGGAAAGGGGACTACCCTGCTACTCCTTCAGTGACATTAGTGTGATAAATAGAGACCCTTTTGCTCGCCTAAACATGTAGATACGATGCTTTGCAAAACTGTGCTTTGTGAAATCAGGATGAGGTTGAAGGCTGCTATGACGCTTGCATGATTAATAACAGCCTTGCTAGCATTCTTGAATTCCAGGGAATTACCAAGATAAGCCTTAAAAGAAAAACAGCGAAGAAAGGTCAAAAGGATGGGACTGAGGAAGACTCTTGATCTTCATCCTCCGACCACCAGAAGGCAGAAAAAGACCCCCTAGCAACTGGAGACACATGAGCAGAGACACCCGAGAAAGAACACGTAACCCAGAAGTCGAATCACTTAAAAGAGAGAACACGGAAATTGGAAGCGCGGCAGCAGACAGAGCAGAGACTCCCCTGTCGCCCAGCACTGATTTTTTGCTTATTGCTTGCTTGCTGTAATTAATAAAAATTTTCTTTAATTGAACTGTTTCACTCTCTTGAGTGCATTCATTACAATTAGTGACTCAAATACATGGGATATACATTTGTTGGAGGTTAGGATCTTTTTTCTCCCCCTTCCTTTCAGGGAATTTTCTCCTATTTGTTGCCTAAGAGATGATAACAATAGGTACTCAGGAAAGACAAAGAAGTGGCCAAGGTGGGGGGAAGGGTGCAGCTGTCTACTCTCCTAGTCGGGGGCTTTTCTCTTGGGAAGGGCAGAGATCCCAGGACATTTTTGGCTGGGGGATGAAGGGCTGGGCTCAGCTCCTCACTCCCTCTCTGCTGCTCTCGGGATGATGGGAACGGTCGAGTTGCTGCCACCGCGGAGCCCAGCCCGGCACTTCTCCTTCCTTACCGGGGGTGAACCTCTGCTCAGAAGAGCAGCCGCTGTACCGGGACCTTATTAACACCCGATCTGACTGCAAAGGACCCTCACCATCTACTCGGGTACCTCAGAGGAAAAACCCGGGGCCCCGAACCCTTCTCCCTTCCCGGAGGGAGCGTCTCTCCGGCTGCGTGCGGCAGCTGCTTGTATTAACCCGGCTGCCGCTGCTGCCTCGGGCTTCTTCGCTGTAGCCTAACCCCGTGTCCGCCCAAGCCCCGCGGCTCCTGCTAAGGCTGCGGAATTTTCTCTTACATTTTATTTGTCACCCCGGCTGTGCCCGCCTGTGCCGTTCCAGCCCGCTGCTCCGAGGTTCCTGCTGCAGTCCATTCAGCTTCCCGGCTGCTTGCCGTGAGTTTCCAAAGGAAGCCCCTTGTCCATCCCTTCCGCCAGCCCGCCCGCCATTCCCGTGTGGAGAGAGGCGGCCGAGCTGGCGCCACATCGCCCCCTGCAGGCGCGGGGGAATCATCGCGCCCGCCCTGCCCGGCCGGGAGCCAGCAGCGCCCCTGCCGGCTGTGCCCGGAACTGCAGCAGAGGGGAAGGTGCCTGCAGCCGGGAGGAGGCTGGGACTGGCTCTCTGGGGCTGTTCCTTGCTGCTGCCGGGGCTGTTGTTTGTTTGCCTTCTTACACACACACACGTGTAAAGAACTGCTATTCCTTTGCCCGTATCTGTGCCTGAAAGCCCTGTAATCTCAAAGTTACAATAATTTGGAGGGAAAGAGGTGATATTCTCCATTCCAAGGGAGATTCCTGCCTTCCTTGTCAGACACCTGTCTTTTAAACCAGGACAACACTGAACATGGCAGCAACATAAGGAAGTCCATCTCTAACAAATCTCAGCAAGCAGCACTTAAAAATGTAAGATGCTAAAGCTGCAAACTTCTCACTCCTGTACAGCAACAATGCCTCAGACTGGGAGCACTTAAGGCTACTTCTTATTTCTCCTGTTAGTCCCTTGGCAAGGTGGAAATCCTCCTCCTGGGAAGCAGCTACTCTTCTCTGCTCTGAATAAAGTGTAGTGATTTTTAAAGCCTTTTTCCAAGGCTTTCTCCTGTCTACAAAGGAAGCAGCAGCCACTACAACTAGTTAAGGGTGTCTACCTTTAATTTTTTAACTCCACATCAGCTATCGTGCTGATCTCTTTCAAGATCATCTGGAGAAATAAGACTGAGTTTTACCCCTGGTTTACCTACTGGTAATTCTCTCAGTTTTTCCAGCAATCTTTATTTTCTCTGAAACTTCCCAAGAGTTTTAGGGCTTTTATCTCAATCTCTCATTGCAAAGCACAAAATCAGATGCCACAGAATTAGAGCACACATGATTCCCCATGACCTGTTTGTCTCCGCAACAGCTCTCCCATGTATCAAAGCCACAGGACAGCAGGAGAGAGGCTTAAACCAGAGCTTAGGTATTATGCTTCAGATGACAACAACAGTCTCTGCACTTACACAATAAAACTGCTACCTTGAACTGCTCCACAAAAGTTATTATTTAGTTACATTATTACTGGCTTACTACTCTCTCAAATGCAGAACAGAATAACCCACTTACAGTGGGTACCAGAGCACCCAGTGAGAGAACAGGAACTTTGCAGGCTGCACCCTCTGTCCTTGACAAACACTTCCTTCATGTCCTTCTTGTAGACACACTTCACAATTGCCTAGTGAGATGTCCTCCTTCTGTAACTGCTGCCCAGTTCCAAAACACAGTTCTGGCATGTTCTCTCCTGGTATTTGCACTTTGCTTAAGTAGGAATGTTGTGTTGGAAAGCAACAGACACTTCCAGACTCTGGCACACTTGGTTTCTTTCTGCTCTCTGCTCACGCCAGCTATGACACACTACATCAGTGTGGTTTGAAAAGAGATTCAAGGGTTATAACCTTGCAGGTGTCTAATTCCAGCTAAAGTCTGAACACTTAACTGGTCTAGTGCAGGGAAGCAGTAATAGGAGAAGGCAGGTGGAAAAACCTGTGGTCAGGAGAAAGACAAACTTTTACAAACCTGCAGTCTTCAAAATAAGGGAAATAAACACAAGAGAAGCTCATGATCCACAGGCTGTGTTTTGAAGAGCTGGATAAAATTCAGTTTTCACTTAGGGACTGAAAACTTTATCAGAAGTTTTTTCTGAAGATATTTTCATCTTTTGCCTTTATTTGTATAGTAGGTAAAAATAAACAGCAGCTGCAGTCCACCTTCTGCAAATAGGAGGTGGGTAGCAGAGGCAGCGTGGCTCCCAGAGCCAGCTCTCAGCAGCTGTGAGCACAGCCCATACCATACTTGCTGCTGGGACACAGCACTGAGACTGGGCAGGCAGCTGCCATTGATCCACTCAGTGCAGCTGGGAACCACAGCTTCCAACACCAGCAGCGCCTAGAGGTTTGGAATGAAAAGAGCAATGATGGAGGAGGAACAGAAGGCATGGAAACTAGCTGCAGCTGTAGCCTGCTGGGCTGACGTCAGGAGCCTGGGCTTGTGGAAAAAGTGATACAAGTTCTCAAACACTTGCATCTTGTAACAGTTTACCATAACTTTCTCAACCTCCAACAGACTGTAGGTCAAATGAGACTTCCTTAGCTGGAGGTGTGATTTTCAATTTTCTGGGGATGGGGTTGCAACCCCAACCACTTGTGCCTTTGGTACCTCTCTCCACATGCACCCAGAGCAATTGAACTTTATTAATGTGTGGGGTAAAGAACCATGTAATTCACCATCTTGTATCTGCTGATTTTGCATGAGATCTCCCGGCCCTTGTTTTAGTTTGGAAGCTGGGGAGCAACTTTTCCAATACTCCCCAGAAGTGACACCCTAACAGCTTGTAACCCTCACGTGCCCTTTTCTGGGCTGATGTGCTTGCAACTATCTGGCCAGCTAGCCCTGGTACAGCAGCTGACCCTGACCATCTACTGTTCTCCAGAACTGCCCCAGGGAGCTCCATCCTTGCTGAGCCAAGGGGCCTGGCAGGATGTCAAGAGCATGCAGGCACATGCTGTGGATGCATGAAGCAGCACAATGGGGGTGCTTTGTTCTCTGTTCCTGATGAAAAAGGATTGACTTGCTTTGCTGAAAGCCACAAGCCCTGTGCTGACATTGTCACTCATCTCTTGCAATGTTAAGGTCTTATGCCTCAGAGTTATCATCAGCCCTCAGCCCATGCTTTTGTTTTCCACTCTAGGAAGGTTTGACTCAACGTGTAGCACATTTTGTTTACCCAAAGGCAGGTAAGTTTTGTCACTGCATATTCCATCACTTTTACCATATCACTAAAGAGTATATTTAAGCAGCATAGGTGCCAGCACAGATCTCCAGAGTGCTCCTCAAGTGATCTTGACCATGAAAACAAATACTGGGTTATTTTAATAGTATTTCATCCATCAGTGGACTTCTCCTCTGACTGCATGGCCTCCTACATCCCCTAAGAGATATGTGTTATGACTCCTCTTGGAAATCCAAGTAGGCTGCACTGACTGAATTCTCTTCATTTATATCACTACTGACTCTTTTGAAGAATTGCAACAGCTCTGCAGAGCAGGACTTTTTCCATTTAAAAACTTACATTACCCTTTCCTAATATTTATCAGTGTAATATATCCACTATACTCTGCTAATTTTACCAGTCTGTCTGGTATAGCTGGTCAGTGAATTCCCAGAACTCCTCTGAATTCTGATCTGTCTTATGACAGATGAATCCTTGGGCACCATGGCAGCTTCAACAGAGGAGCATAACCTCTCACCTAACACCTCAACTATTTGAACTTATTTGAAACTCCTGGGTTGATACTTCCAGGTCTGGCAACCTGCTACAAATTCATAAATATTATTTTTGTAGAGCCTTTGCAGCAGGCACTGTGGGTTAAGACAGGGTCTGCACTGACTCCCTACAAAGAGCATTCCATCACAGTACTCTCTGTGAGTTCCTCTGTGCCAAGCCTGCATGCAGAAGAAATTATGTTTTTTTGCTATGACTAGCCCTAAGCCTTCCTTCCAGGTTCCATTTTGATAGATCTGAAACAGGACAGTTGGGTTCTTCCTCTTTGCAAATCACCTCTCAAAAATCCCTCTGCCTGCTTTGTTCTGTTCATATATTTATTCTGCTAGAGTTTATAATCTCTTCCATTTTCTCTAGCTTTTTAAAAAATGCTTTGTTTACAATAGCCTCCCTGCCCTTCTGTTAGTCATGCTGGATTTCTGGCACCATTCCTTGTCTCTGCTGTGACGGATGGTGGGCATTTCCTCTCTGCTCAGCTTATCGTCAACAATCTACCCTAATTCTGTTCAGGCTTTGCTCTGAACTTTGAGTGCAAAGCTACTTCAATTTTCTATGGTTTGCTGGTTGTTTTTTTTCCCTTTTCCCCAACAATGTTGATCTGGAATACATTATGTCTCCCACTGCAGAACAGGTCTTGGAAGGCACAGAATGGTAATTTCTCTGACCTCAGAATCACGTCAATGATGGCTTCTCATGCTCTGGGGCCCCTTAACCTGCCGCTCCACAGAAGTTTGTGGCTAAAATGCAGCGTTGTTACTACATAATGGATACAACTTAGAATGGCTGATTTGATGAAGTGCCACCGGAAAGACTTCTTCTCCTGTCCCTCTGTCCTGCCCCGTCCAGTGAGCTGATGGTCTGAAATCTGTAAGTGGGAGTGCAGGGTTGGGTTCACTGTCTTGTGAGTTTTGCTATGATCTCTATCGTGCCAGCTCCTGAGAATCTCTGCTCTTGATCAAAGAGCCCTGCACTTCAGGAGTGTGTGTGAACCATAGTGGCTCAGATACTGGAAGGTGATACAACACAACCCAACAGAAGCTCTAAAATAATCTAGGCTCAAACTCAAACAAGAACTGCTGGAAGGCACTCCTTGCTGGGCATTTACAGAAGGTCAGACAAGGCTGGGACATTATTCTATTTACCTATACCATTTCTGAATGTTTCTGAAACTAAAGAGGAAAACCCACACCCAACTATGACTGCCAAAGCCTAAATCTACTGTGGGACTGATTATGGAAAGAAGTAGGCATATGGCCAAAGCTTCAAATGTAGGAACCATTTCTGACTGCCACCCTCTGCCTTTGGCCAGAGAGGGAAACAATAACAGTGCCACTGACAGGCGTCAACTGTTAAAGAATCAGTGCCAGTAGCTTGGAGGTGCAGCTGCAGTGGAACTGCAAGTTGAGCTCTAGAGGGGTAGGAGCCTAAGTCTGCAGCAAGAGGCCATGAACTGAAGACCCTTTGCAGAAAAGGGCCTGAGAACTGAGGCCCAGAGAGGGGACCCAGACTCAGAGACACTGCAGCAGCTGAGGACCCTCAGACTTTCCTTGCACTGTGAGGGGATAAAGCCTCAGGGGCTCCTTTGTTTGGGGTTCCTCTTTGGAGGCACTAACTTAAGCTCTTATTTTGTTGCTTTGCTATTTAGTTGTTGCACCATGATTAAATTATCTTAGGGATGTCTGTGACTGTTATGGAAAACCTGGAGCAGAGCCAGTAAGAGATCTGCCACAACTGTGGGATATGAGCTTCCAGGGACTTAGTCCCAGTGCAGGTGGTGCCAGAGTGACTGCCAGAGTAGCTCCAGGAGGGTTGGATGGGGAAGTTTCCTTTACACCACCAAAAATTTCCTATGTTGAGAAAAACATTCTGAGTGAAGGAGTGAGGCATCCAATGGCAGTTTCAGAGGTGCTAATGCTTTAACCTCAGAAAACTCACAGGCAGCAGAGGTAGCAGTCCAGATTCCAGCCATGCTCCCACAGACCCAGGTCACAGTGTGATCCAGTACTTAAGTTTTAAAAATTATTAAAGGCTGAAGCAACCATTTGTTTCACAGTGGGAATGATTAATGATTAGAACTCATATTACTAGTGCTTTTAATGACTAATTTATTAAGCTTCATTTTTGGCATTACTAGATGAGTTTTACTTTCAATGTGAAGCTGCTCAAAGTTCAAAATTAATTCCTTAGAAAAACTGGGAATTTATTTACTTTGGAAACTGGAAATAAAGAACACATCTGTGAAAACCCTTCATTTTATTATTTTTTTTAACATGAAAACCTGGGAGAACACAGAGCAGCAAGACATCTGTTGCTTGCACTCTGCTCAAGCTTGCTGAATGTCTGGGGCTAGAAACATCCCCAAAAAGCCTTTCAACTTTAGGATGTTCAGCTCCTGGTTCACCTAAAGCAAAGGAAACTGCTTCTGCTGCTTTGCTGTAAGGTGGAAGAGATGCTCAGGAAGAAATTACTCAGGGCAGGCTTTCTCCTTTTTCACTGACTCTGTGGCTACACCTATTTACTTTACATCATCTTTGCCAGTCTTGGCAAAGGTGAAAAACAACCAAATCATGCCCCTGGGGCAGCCTATCCCAGCTACTAAAGGAGAGATTAAAGCAGAGACTCAGTCCTTGTCTTGCTCTTGGTAACAGCTGCCTTCAAATTTCTACACATTACTAAAACAATACCATAAACTATGACTGGAAGATAAGAAAAAAATATTGTGAGACAGTAAAACATCACCACCTGGTAACTCTTCCCATTATAGTACTGCCAACCTTAAGGCAGCTAGCTAGCAGTGGAATGCTTCAGCCCCTTCTCAGTGCAAAATTATTTTTTAAATAGTAGAGTTGGAGGAGATGGCTGCATGGGAGGTAACTGAAGATCAGATTTCAAACAACATCTTGAAGTAAATTATTAATTTCCATACAGAGCAGAAACTTACTAATAGAAAACACAATATGATCTATGCAGCCAAACAATGGTTTCTGGTACTCTGTGCAATTGTATTAAATCTTAAATAAGAGAATTTCTGTGTGAGAATCAAGAGCAGCAAAAGAATGAGATATGCAATCTCCTTAGACAAACTTAAAAGCAACAGGAGACAGAGTTCCAAGCACCTGCTCCAAAGGCAGGTGACAGTGAAGGATGGACCCAGTGCCTCTCTCTTGTTAATGCTCAGCATCAGCCAGCAGGAACTGGCAAGTCACTTCCACACACAGATACTGCCAGAGAACAGACACTGGCTCTGCAGTCAAAGAACTCAGTCAAGTGAGCTACAACACGAGCACAGCTGACAAGCTGGGTTTGTGCTCCTAAAGCAGAAATCACAAACCCCTACAACCATGCAATGCTAAGACCAGTAAGCAGTTCATGACAATATGTCTGAGATGTAGAAAGATGCACTTCTCCATCTCCTGCCCTGCCCATGTGTTACAAGAAGTTAAAATCACAACTTTCTTGCACTCCAGTCAAGTATCCCGCGTCATGAGCAAGGCACCCACCACAGACTAAGGAGTAAGTGGTGCTTCTTACTCCTGCTCTGAGAGTAGATCCCCTCTTCACCACCTAAGGCCAGAAACTGGACCTGCCTAGATCTGTAATAGTTCTGGGTGAATTAAACCATGGCAGCTGAGATCAGCTCTGCCCAAGGCTGGCAGGGGGGCACTCTGCACTGTTGTTTTGAGACAGCAGTGTGTGAGACTGAAGCCTTCCCCATGGGCTGCAAACAACAGAGAAACTGTCTCTCTCTCCCATCCCCTGGGCAGTGGACAAAAGGTGCCCCTACCTGCAGACACACAGCCTTTGTAAACCTGAGGCTCGCTCAAGGGAGATCTGAATGTGCTAATACGCAAGTGAGCCTGAAATAGCTTGTGTGACTGCTAGACCCCAGATCACCTTAACTCCTCAAGGAACCTGGTAGGTAAGCCAAGGGCCATGCTTCCAGCCAAGGACAGTCCTCCTACTAATATGATGTCCCAAACTGCATTTTAGTACCTTGCTGAAGACAATGAACATCTCAAAATCTCTTGAAGAAGAGAATGCAGGGCTGTGTTCCATGTATCAAAACTTTTCATATCCCTGGGAACTAGAACTGCATTGAATTAAACCTGGTAGTACAGTTACTCACTAATTATTGTGAAATACCATTAATGGATGTTGCATAATGGATAAAAATGGCCCAACCTAAAGCACATGTATTGGCTTTGCTCTAAAAACTTACAAGTACATAAAAAGCACAGGAACTTCAAGTACTACAAATGCATAATCACCCTGTTGGCACACTGTTGTCACAGAATACAGAAAGCAAAACTAATGTTTAAGTAAACTCCAGGGAAGTACTGTGCAAATACATTTAAGAGTTATGTTCCAGTCCAAGTCCAGCTAGCTAAAGCTTTCCAGAACTCAACATTGCAGTTTTAGAAAAAAGTGAGCTTTTAGATAGAAAACCAGATGGGAGGAATCACAGGAAAAGCTTCCCAAGAAACATAAATAATGCAAAAAAGAAGGCTAAAATAAAATTCTATTTTAATAATTGTTATCTTTAGAGTGTTTTATGCTGTGACGTCAGTAGTCAAAACCAGTACTTTAGTGGTGATGCTAGTTTTAATAAGATTAGGAGCAGCATTAATCTAGCAGGTATTAAATAGACTTGCTTTCTAGATCAAAACATCTTATGTGTTCTAATTAATTTCACTCTAGGACTTCAAACAAAAGAACTTGTTGTACATATCAGAGGAATGATGGTCCTCAATATCCCAGACAAAATGTTTCAACAGGGGTGAGAACAGCTCCCGTTATTCACACACAGAAAGCAAATCCTTCCTCAGAAGTGTTAACATTCAATTTTTTTTCAACACAGTAAACAGAAGACGCCTTAAAACACTTTGTATTCAATTCCACTGGTAGCATTCACAAGTTGTCTTAAATAAAAAATTAACAGTTTCAAAAAATGAGCCCTCTCATTTAAATTCAATTCACCCTCTCCAACATCAGGAAATGCAAACAATGGAATATGTCAATAACCTCTCAGAAGCACATACTCTCTGACAGCAGAGCAAGTGAAAATAAAGTGAAGAGACTAGGCAAAGATAACCAAACTTTTAAAAATGCAGATTAAAAAAGCTTTAAACTACTTTTAAAGTATACATACTTGCAAAAAAAACTTCTCCAAAACTAAATCAGCACAATCATGGGCTTATTGGAAAGTGACACTTTTCAGTAAAAAGTAAGTGGCAAAAGTTCTTATCAAGGTCTGACATTAACTCTGCAAACACTGTGTTGTGTTTTACTGTGGGCACAAGCAACAGAGTAATTCCACATACCATTAATGCCAGCAAGACAGCACATTTTTATACCCTGGTATAAAAATTTCTTTCCTCCAAGGGTTTATGCATGCCTTGTCCCTTTCGTTTAGGATGAACCTGCATGTCCTGGACTTACTTATTGCCTCCTCCTCCTCCATGAGAGCTTTCTGCAAATACTTAGCCAAATCCCAGACCACCTCCACACTCCAAGCCCCCTTCTGCATGGTGTGTGCTGAAAGCCAAACACCTCTCTACCTTCCTGTTGGTGGGAGGCAGAAGAGGGGAAGTGTCAGCTCAAATGATCAAATCAACTCATCAGAGCAAATGCCAGCTCATTTCCAACTGAAACATAACACAGGTTTAGTTGGATAGTTTTACAAATATATCAGCATATTCCTTCATTTCTATTTAAAGCAAATCATCTGGAAATGAAGAGAGAGATGTAGGCTGAGACAGAACACTTACTTCTGAAAGCTGCAGAGGGTCTACAGATAATAATAAAAGCACAGGCACAGCTCTATTAACAGTTGCAGGTCACCACACCATCTGTCCATCAGCATTCCAGACCATTTATTCAACCATCTGCCCATGGACATTGAGAAAACCAAAGCCTAGACTTCATTAGGATTCAAACTGCATTCAAGTAAAATGTAGGTCTCAGATTTAGGTTAATACATATTAGTTTTGAGAATAACCTAATTCATATTGATAAAGACCACTAAGACCCCATGCTAGCTCTCCACTGCAGTTACAAGATTAAGACGGGTTGTTTTACTAATGCCCAGGCAATCTGTTATATATCAGAGTTAGCTTTGGTTGCTTGCATATAAACAGTTTAAGAAAACCAGGACAGCTGTATCTACAAGTCAGTTGTACCAGAAAAGCTAAAAGCTTCCTCACATACATTCACCCCAGAGTAACAAATTTCAGAAGTAGGAAGAAGCAGAAACTTGTCCTGTTGACTTTGCCCAGATCTGATCCTAGCAAGTTACTCAAAAATAAAACCAAACATACAGAGAAATGAATAGAAATTCACAATGGCATTACCCTGTTTCACCAAAGGAAAGATCTTACAAACCTTAAATATACATGTTACCTTGAAAAGTAACACATGCCAAATATAAAGAAAACAGTGTGGGGAATCTGTGCGCTTGACCCTACACACCTCCTAGAGTCAGTGACAGTGCTAATGACATGTTTCTGAGATAGAATTAAACTAAACACTTTCCCCATTTTTAAGCATGGCCCAGCTGCAAAGAATATTTTGAAATTCCAGATTTCAGAGAGAGGGAGGTCTAAAGGCACCACAGAACTAACAGTGGTGGCTGCTATTCTGGCTGTATCCAAGGAGAAGCTAGGGCAGGGACATCAGTCAGTCCTAGAAGGAGCTAGGACCCTGAGGTTAGTTCAGCTGGTTAGAGCATGGTACTAATAAAGACCAGAGATCGTGGGTTCAATAAGGGCCACTTAAGAGTTGGACTCTATCACTGTGGGTCCCCTTCCACCTCAGCATACTCTGTGACATTCTGTAATGGACTTACAGCAAATGACCTCATGGCCAAGGCAACAGAATAACACAGAGAAATAAAACAGGACTTGTTCCAATATGTCAGTATCTTTTACCAGGGAGCTCAAACTGGACCTACACTGCCAACAGTCATCAACAGCCCTCACAGAGGCTCACCTTTCCCTCATCACCCCCTTACCTCATCACACTCCCTGCAGCCCAGCAAGCACAGCTCAAGATGTGGTCAGGCCAGTCAAAGCTACAGCTTCAACTCCATTTAAAACAGATTTTTTTTAACTATTAGAAAAATAAAAAGGTCTGAAATGCAGGTCTCGCATCACTGATGCCATGGTCTCATATTGCAAACACTACACTGTATAAGATAATAAAAGTTAATCTCACAAATTCTTTAATTTTTGTCTTAAAACCCACCAGGTCCCTTGCAGATGTTGCTGTTATTGGAAGCTGATTGAGAACTCCACTGCACTGTAACTGGAAACCATCTTCCAGTTATCAGCTTTCATCAATCTGTGGCCAGTTTGTGCCTGTTCTTGTCGAACTGAGATCCTCTCCAAGGCTCTTCCTCCCTGTGAAACTCACGACAAACTAAAATAATGCCCCAGCGTAAATGCTTTTAAATATTTCTCTACACAAGAGGATCTTCCTTCCTTTGAAAGCCCTGGCAACCTTCTTCACTTCAAATTCCCCTGACACCGGTAAAGTCACACAGGTTTCACAGAGGCCTGGATGTGGCAGCCAGATGAGCTTTGCTAGATTAAAAAGCAACAGTAATTTTTCACAGGACACAAGCTCAGTCTCCAAGTGTAAGTACAGTTCCTGGGATTAGCAACTGAGACAGAAAACCCAAGGATTCAACACACAATCCATCCTCTCTGGCAGATTTCAGAGACTTAAACCAGCCCTTGGAGTACTTTCCAAGTATGATGTGGGGAAATGTCAAGCTAGGTGTGCCCTGAAACTACACCTTGTAGGGAGAAATATTGGAGGAAGGTGAGGCTGGGACAATATTTACAGTCACAAGAGATGCTGTGTTAACATATTGCTAAAAAAAGAAAAAGGTATTCTACATGAATTATATGGTTTCCTGGAAAGAACATCTTTCCTCCTGCTCAACTGTTGCCATGGCCACCAGCTCACTGGTGAACTACAGCAAAGCACAGAAGCAACAAGCCTGTCCTTCCTGGCCTAGAACTCCCCAGAGCACCACTCCCTGGCTGCAGACCACCCAGCTTTTCCCAAAGCCCAGCCCTGGAAAGGACAATCACAGCTCCAGGACATGCCGAATTCGCAGGTTGGTGCCTGCAGTGCTAGGTTTCTGTGGGGCTTGCTCAGTTTCAGATCTGGGGCTTAGTTTAAAGAAAAATGCAAAGAGGCTTTGCTTGTTGAGGGAAAGTATAGAGCCAAAAGGCAGCAGCTACACACAGCTCTGTGGCAGGGCCTCTTTCCCATCTTCCCACTCTGTTCTGGCTCCCACAACCATGCCGCTCACAGCCAGGCAAGGCATGGACATGCCCAGAGCGGAGGCCAATACATAATATATTCATATTTTTCCCAATCCTGGCACACAGACCACAGCAGGAAGTGCCTCTGCTGTCTACACTCACTCCAAGGCATTGCACTTATTTTTACCCACCTGACATGGGAGCACACTTTACCTCTAAAAGCAACAGCGAAGATATAGATGGAGACATGACAGTAGAGGAAAGTGTTTTAAACACATTATTTATTTCTAAAGAAAAACCATTGCTTAACACTATTGCTGCTTTCCAGATCAGACATTAAGGTTATAATGTGGTAAGATTAGTGATTTTTATACTTGTATGCTGTAAGATACCAAAGCTCACAATTAACTGAGCTAAAGCAATATAGAGATGTGTAGCTGCTCTATCAGTGTCTGATATTAAGAGAAGGAAAAAAATAGGGACTACCTTCATAGGATTGTATTTACTACGTTCTTTCTGTGCACAGGCTCGCAAATAGTCTTTTGGAATCACCTACATCAACGGACTTCTATTAAATTTATCACAAGATGTTGCCAGCCCCAGGTGTGCATCAGCAGTGCTGTATGACCTGCCCCATGCTGAGCAGAGCACTACAGACACAGCAGCTTCCAACTGCTGGAGAAAAACAGCCACTATCTGCATACCCACATATTGTTCAGTGAGAGGGCAGCAGGATAATCTGGTATGGGAAATGAGCCTGTGCTCTGCAAAATGCCACACAGAATCCCAGTGCTCTGCTCTGCCTATCACAGACCATGTCCTCTCTCTTGGACGCTGGTGGAGCAACCAGTTCTATGAAAGAATTATTCCTATGGCAACCAGAGCCATTTGGCTCACCTCTGTAACATCAATAAAATCCTGGTAAACAACTGTGGCTGTGTCAAAACAGCCCCAGCAAAACAGCATGCTGTATCTAGGGCAGCTCTCTCACTTCCATCTCCTCTCACAACAAACAGGTAGAAGAACATGCAAGCTCCTCCTTTCCCAGCCAATGAACCAGACAGGACATGAAAGAGCTCCAGTTCTTCAGCATACTGCACTTTTCCAATAAACTGTTATTCAGGAGACCAGCCATCCTGCAAGATGTTGTGCAGCCTTAGCAGAGCAGTCTGCACCTCAAAACTTTCATGCTGCTTGTCATGTAAGGGTGAAGGGCAATTTCTGCCACTGGATATATTCCAGTTCTAACTAAACCTTAACAGGAGCTAAAATTAAAATATGGATTTTTTTTTTTTTTTAATCTCTCTCAACATTTCTGCCGAACTGTGGGGAGTTACCAACTGATTCTTGTCTCCTGCACATGGTCTTACCTGACAGTCAAAGTCCTGGAAGTTGCGAGCTGCATTCTGTTAAAAAAAAAAAAACACAGGAAAAAAAGAAAGAAAAAAGGAGATCAGCACAATGCTCCAGAACACCCCCAATAACATCATGAAAGTTTCTCATAGAGACCTCTGCTATAGCACAGTCAAGACTGGCTGCAGTCAGGTAAACAGTGAAATGCAAGAGCTGTACAAGCAAACTCCATGGAAAACCTGCCCATTCCTATACAACAAGGTTATTGCTGTGAGGGGGCTACCAGCTAAGGGAACTGAGTACCTGTGTGCACAGCTGAGAGTGTTCAAGCAGGGACAGATGCACACAGGAAAGACACTGGCCACACCTGGGCTGCATATGGGTCTGGGTTTTGTCTCCTCCTGGTGTCCGTTAACAATTTGGGATCTCATGTACTGAGTGCAAGAAAACAAGCCATGCAGTCAGCTCCTGTGCAACCACCACTTCAGGTATGGGATCCTTTCATGACACACACAGTGACCTGCATGTTCTTGAAACCCCAGTGCGTGGGAACTGCGTGCAGCAGCTCACCACTGATTCTTCCCAGAGGGTGATCTCATGCAGGTTAGAAGGTCTGCAGGAACCTGTGTGCCCATGTGCTTTCTGAAACACTCTCTAACCCCAGAGTAGGTTACATCACTGTCAGCTGTCAGCAAAAGGCTGAGCAAACCACTTGAGATGGCATTCCAGCTTATGTGTTTTAGGCATAGCACCTGTCATGGTTTGAGAGTGGCCAAATACCAGGCACCCAGGAAAACTATTCATTTACTCTCTCTTGCTCTCAGCTGGGCAGAGAAGAGGGAAAAAAATTAACAAAGGGCTCATGAGTTAAGATGAGCACTGGGAGAAAACACCCTAAAGGCAAAACCAGTTCAAATTTAAAGGTATAAAGTAAATTTATTATTAACAGAGTCAGAGGAAGATAATGAGAAGTAAAATAAGCCTTTAAAACACCTTGTTTTTCCCCCTAACCCCTTCCTCCTTCCCACCCACAGTACAAGGAGACAGGGCATGGGGGTTTTGGTCAGCTCATCGCTCGAGATCTTCTGTTCACTCAAGGAGAGGAGTCTTTTCTCTGCTATGCCATGAGGCCACTCCTACAGGAGACAGTTGTCCATGAACTTTTCCAGTGTGGCTCTAATCTCACCAGCAGTCCTGCCAAAACTGCTGCAACGTGCGTGACTCCCACAGGCAAACAGTCTTCCCAATACTGCTGTGGTGTGGATCACTTGTCCATGGGGTGCTGTCCTCTGAGAATAGGCTGCTCTAGTTTGGAAGCAAAGACCCTCTCTCTGCCTCTGGAAGCAGGGGCTCTCCATTTGGGTCTCCCACTAGATTACAGCTTTCTCTGGCATCCACCTGCTCCAGTGTAAGCACTTCTCCCACAGGCTGCGAGTGGATCACTGCATCCCCCATGGACTTCATGGGCTGAAGGAGTACATGCTCCTGCTTCACCATGGTGTTCACCATGGCCTGAAGAGGAATCTTGGATTTGACACATGGAGCACCTCTTCCCCCTTTTTCCACTGACCTTGATGTCACCTTGTTGTTCTCTCTCACATATTCTCACTTCTTCCTCTTCTCTGACTACAAGAAAAACTACTCCTCGTAGGTGCTCTTGATAACAAGTTCTGCTAATTCAAAGATTCCTACAGGATCCTGCAGCTCCAAGAGGTTGATCATGTCTAGGTTCCAGACTGGAGAGTCTCTCACCATATTTCTGCTGCCAGTTGTGCGGCTCCGCCACCACCGAGCAGGCAGTGGTGGCCACCACGGCACTGGTGCTATTTAACACCTCTCTTCATGGAGGGCACTGGGAAGGAGAAGCTGCTGCCACTGTCCCTGCCCTTCTTCCTGTGGCACAGCTGGCTAGAGGCAGCCAGGCAGGCAAGGCTCTCCACAGGCTGCACTGGGATGGCAGCAGCTGTGGCACCTCGCAACCCCTGGAAAAAGCTGTGCGCATACTGGTTTGATTTTCTTCTGAAGTATGTCATCCAGAGGCATTACCAACCTCTCTAATTGGGCCAGCACCGTGTCCATCTTCAGAGCCATTAGAGATTGGCTGTGTTGGACATAGTGGAAGCTTCTAACAGCTTCTCACAGAAGCTACTCCTGTGGCCCTCCCTCATTACCAAAAACCAGGCTATACCAAATCAACACAGCACCTTAATACTAAAATTACTAGGAGAAAATTAGGATCACATATGGACAAAAGAAACACTCCAATCATTTATTCTGGCTGAACAGCCTCATTTGTCTCCACATGTAAATGCATGGCCGTGTTTTCCTCCCCACAGAGCCTTGCCATGTGTTAGCAAGGACAAGGGTTGTTACCTACATTCTGTACTTTGAGACATTTAAGTTGAAATATATGTAAATCTGTTCTAAGAATCCATTCCCCTCCTTCCTCCTTTGTGTTAAGTGTTGAACTGTGGCAATGTTTTGAGCAGGACATAGCAAAACCCACTAAATCCTCAGGACTGGGGAAAAGAAAATAAAAAGCAGCCTCCTCTCATTTCAGTTTGAGACCCTGAAATTAATTGAGATTTCTGACACCACCACCATCTTGTGAAGCAGGTCAGTTCAGTCACCCATTTCTTTATGGAGAAATGAGAAGCTTCTGTATAGAACAGTGGATTTGGATGGTGCATGCTAAGTAAAAAAGAAGGTGATCTGAATTTGTAGTTAGAAAAGTCTGAGATTCCCCAAGTGAGTGGGGAAGAAATGACACAAAGCAAGGAATGGGGCTCTGAACTGAGCTGCTTGCTGTCAAGGTGTACCATGAGGCAAAAGAAGCTGACATGCCCTGACTCCCACATGCTTGATTTTAATACACTGAAAACCTGACTTTAAACCATTTATTCATTGTCTTAACTTGAGAAACTTTAAGGCAAGTTTTTCAGGCCTCTGAACATGCCATGGCTGCACCTCAAAGCACAGAGCTGGCTGGGCTGATCAACCCAGCCTAAGGACTGCCCATTTCATTTCCTGAATTCAGCTCTGGCATTTCAGTAACTTTTCACTGAGGCTGAATTAACAGGAATCAAAGGTGCCAGAAGAATAAAGTGTCACTGGGATAGTTTTTCTGATCAGGCAATATTCTCTTTTTATCTTTCTTTCAACTAAATGGGAACAATGGAAGTTCCTTTGCTTCCCCAGTAAAAAGTCACTGCATTTTAGTGAACCTGAATGAGGTGAACAAACATAATGTATTTTACTTCTTTGAACTTGATATTAGGCTTAAATTTCACACAAACAAAATAGTGTTTATATTCTTTAAAAGTCAAGCTCGTAACTTTTTACTGATTTGGGGAGGAGCAAAGCCAGGACCCAGTGGTCCACAGTGGCATTACCTACAGTTCAGACAAGTGAACAAGATACAAACCATTTCCATTTCCACTGGTAATTCCACTGGTTCCAGAGTTTGAGACACCAGAGCTTCTTCTCTGTGTACAGTAGCCTTTGTATCTGAGGAGCTCATAAGCACTCATTCATTAGCACCTTAAGAGTGTTACTAAACTTTTTCTGGCCATTAATCCATGCTGACTCAAACTCCTATGCCTAAAGAGGCTGGTCAGTAAAAACCTTAGTGTACTGCCAGCTCAATAGATTTTGGACTCTGATACCTTGCACAGAATTGCAGGTTATTGAACCACACCCTCACGCTCCATAAACTATGTCTAAAAAGTACACATGTATTATCTCAAGCTTGAAAGCCTTAATAAGGGCCATCCCTCCCAGGTGGCTGCTCCCTGAGGCCCTCATTTTGTTAAAACAAAGCGTGAAAAGGAGAGCCACAACATACTTCTCTTCCCACACAGTATGGAAGTAGTTCTGAAACTACCCTTCATATTTCTCCCTACTGAGACACTATAAATTTCCTGAAACTTCAACACTGAGTCAAGCAAAGAAGTAATCACTCTCTATGTGCCCTTTGCACAAGTGGTTAACACCACTTGCTGCTCTGTTTGGGTGCCCACTCTGCATTTGAACCACAACTGACACCACAGCAAGGACTGGATAGGGCTAACTAGGCAATACTTGACAGAAAGAATGGAAACTTATAAAGTGAAAACCATTTTGATTTGGCATGCTTCAATGCTTCCTACTTAGGTCAGCTGACTGAAGCAAGGGCAACCTACCCAGCTGAATTCAAACACAGAAAATCCCAGGAGAATCAAGAGCAAGATCCAGGCCACTGCATTTAGGAAGCTTGTCTTTTGTAGATGTTTTGAAATTAACAAACTGCCCTCAGAGCCTTATTCCATATTTTTATTTGTTGATCTACACTGATATTATACTTTCAAGACTCAGCCTTCAAAGAAACACTTTTTTAAAAATGGTGGAAGCCCAGTAGTCAGCACTAGTCTGTTACAACAGGCAGCTGAACTGCAGATTTCAGCTGAGTTTTTAGATTTCACAGATACTAAACAGATATGCTAGGACACTACAGAAATCAGCAAAAACTAATCAGTACAGACTAAAACATAGCAGAATTCCAGAGATTTCATCCATTTTGTGGGGGACAAAACAGTTTTCTGCAAGCACACAGTGAGTGCACAAAGCACCACAGACAGCCCTTTGGCAGCACAAGCCAGTTAGTGATCATCAGCCATCAAACAGCAAAGCCTTAGGAACTCCTTCCCACACCATTTGACTTGGCTCAGAGCTATGCAAAGCGACCAAACCACATTGCTCATAATCAGTTTGTAGATGCAAGATGCTAGATATTGTTGGGATGCCTGTAATGAACTTAGGCACTCTCAACAACAGTTTGTGGCAGAATCCAGTGATGCTCTTCTTCCAGTGAGCTCAGATGGCTCTTCCCCAGTCCACAGAAGACAGAGTGAAAGACTTAAATAGCTACTGTGATACAATGACTTTCCAAAGTCTTAGTATTGCATGAGTCTGGACTGCTCTAACTGCGCTCTGCAGACATTAAAAGGAAATTGCTTTCCATTACTAAATCCAGGGAGACAGGGCTGGGCTGTTTTAGGGGTCAAAACACCAAAGGATCATTTAAGACAGAATATTTTAAACAGAAAGAAGAAAAAAAAACCAAACCAAACAACAAAACAAAACCACCACAATCCAAAACCAGACAAACAAAAACCAGGACACAGCCCAGCATTTTCTAACAAGGAGAAACTTGGAGGTTCTACAACTACACCAGGTAAGGAATGTGATCACTTTTCCAGTTGCTGCCCAGCCTTTGCAAATCCTCAGTACAGCCACAACGTACTGTTTGGCCAGAACTCCAAAATTACCTGAATTGTGAATTACCTGAGACTTTGGAAGAATGGATGTGGTAGATTATCAGAGTGGGGAAGAATTTACTGAGTTTCAGTACTTAAGGTTCTTCAATCTGTAGACAGATTCTGGCAGCTAGGACTCATTGCCAGACACAAAGTCATCCCAAGTACACCTGTGAGGACAAAGCAGCAGCCAGCATTACCTTGTCATTCAGGAGTGGTTTGATCTCTGTCAGCTGAACATCCTGCAATTCATCCATTGTGCTGGAAGTAGAGCCAATTAATCCTCAAAGCAACAAATAGGGATTCTGAAACAAAGGCATATTGTTAGAAACAGCATTACAAGATATGCTAATCAAAGAACGCTTAGAGACTTTCCATTAGACTTGTCTGTGCTTCAAATTAAGCCTGCAATAAACTGGTTCTTGATGCAACATGAAGCACCTGTCAGTGCAGAAGGCAAACTCTGCTCTCACTGTGTCTGTCTAGTTACTCCTTGCCCTGCCCACTGAAAGCTGCCCCTGAAACCTCAGGCCTTTCAAGTGAGAAACTGCATCTACTTCCATGCATTGGTAGTATTTCAGCCATAGCATGTCTGGAAATGAGCTGGAAATTACCTGATCAGCAGAGCGAAAAACTGTTTTGTATGAAGTAATACTGACTTCCCCTGTTGTCCCCTACATACTCAAACCCCATCATCCTGTCACCCAAGGCAAGGCTGTGCTGTTTCCCTGAGACACACAGCAAAAACCACATCCACACACAGGAGATGGAGGTGTGGAGATCCATGCTCTTTGCTGGCAGGATGCAAGAGTTCAGAACTCAGGGAAGCCCTTGATGTACAAGATGAGATATAAAAATGGCCCTAGACAGTGCTGGTCCAGTGGAAGATGTGCAGACAACACTGACAGCATGGCAGCCCAAACCATCGTTCTATCAGATGGTGCAGAGTCAGCAAGGTAAAAAAAAATGTAATAAATAGTATAAGAAGCTGCCATATGTCTGTGGGAAATTGCTGCTGCCACGGAACTAGAGGAGAAATCTTTGAGTATAAATACAGCAATGAAGATAGAGAAACAATGTGGCTGAGTTTACAACACATTTAATTTTTATTCTAGACACCCTAGCTGTGTTTCTAGACAGAAGAATTTCTAGTGCAAGCACCTGCAGCAACATGAAAAGTGCTCTGTCAAGAGATTATCACACCTGATGGTGCAGACTACCTGATTGTTCAGGAAAACTGTACCTATTACTGCAGATGAAATAAACAAAGTCATCAACTTAATTTGATGGAACAGAAGTAAGCATATGGTGGACTTCCTGAGTATCAGATGAGTGTGCTAGGAAAATACTTTTGAATACTGTCACCAATATCTTTGTCTAAGATATTACAGGCTACTAACCACAGAAAGAAAAAGAGTGGAAAAAGAACAATTGCGTTCACCATTCACCTTAATTCAACACAAACATGCACTGGGGAGAAGGGGTCCCTCGCACCCCAAGTGCTGCACAAAGCTGCACCCTTTGTGACAGGAATAACACAGGTGTGGCTGAAGCCAGTCTGTCAGGAAACAAATCAACACAAAATGCCTTTCCCTCTGAAAATCAGCCATAGGAACATGCATATGTTTTAGTTTCTTTGCTTTGGGAAACTCAATTATTTTTCTTTTTTAGACTTTTTTTTTTGCTGTAAAACATACCAGCTGTGAGAGTTTCAAGAAATTGATTAATCTACAGGCAATAACCCCCTTACCCCACAATGAATTTTTATTCAGAAGAGGAGTAAGAGCCATTATATAGTGTACTGTAAGCCCCAGAGGAAAGCTCATTACTGTCATACCACTAAGATATTATGGAATAAAAAAATATTTCTACTAAGGAATTACAACTTCCACATACACTGGGACTGATCAAGAGCACAATATCTACCAGGTTCTCTCCGAAACAGCATCACATGAGGTTACAGACACAAAAGGAATTTCAAACAAGCATCACACAGCTTATCTGCAGATAAGGTGCAGGCAGGTGACACCGTACTAGAACGATCACCTTCACCTCATTAGTTGGAGAGTGTAACCCTTCTCTTATGGTCCCTTGAAAAGACACTCACTGGTGGCAGGCAAGAAGGTCATGCTTATTCTTGGGGTCACCCAAGAGACAAGGAAACTTCCCACTCTACCCAAAGGAATTAAAAACTGTGCACACACCAGCCACCTTTCTCTGGGGGTTTTTATACACATGGGAGTTTTCCTGAGTCTTGGGTTGACACCTTGCATTTTTGCCTAAACCAGAGCCTACAGAGAAGGAAGGAACCAATATAATAACCCTTCTCTACTGAGCTGTGGCTAATCAAAGGACACTTCAGAGCACCAATTGTTCTGCATTAGATTGCTCAAAGAAACTTTTCCTATAGCCTTGCAGGTATTTCTTCTAGTTTCCCCTGAGCTATAGAAAGTCCCAGAGAGGCCTCAGATCCTACACAAACATGCCCAGGTATATCATTTGCTGTCAATACAAGCACATCCATGAAGTGTGCAAAGTCTAGAGAAGGGGACACATTTTATAACCATGCACTACATTAATAATGATAATAATTATTAATATAATAATATAAGTGATATAATTAATAATATTAATAGTTAATGCTATTAAAATAATAATGTAATTAATCATTAATTATATGAGAAAAATAAAAACCTAGTAGGGGTTCAAAGCAAGGATTATCAAATGAATTTATCTCTTCAACTTTGATTTAATACTTGGTCTCTAGATGCAACTACAGTGCACTTAATAAACAGTATTTTAAAAACTCTGAAATTAACCTGGTGTTTATCTTCCTGGTCCACTATTGCCCCAAATGCTGTCTCACAGGAAGGGAGGTCTCTGGAGCCAGCTGCTGTTAGCCATAACGTGCACTATGCACTGCCCTTTCCTTAAAGCAAGCTGGGTAGCAACAAAAAAGGGCTGCTGATTTGGGTGCTGAGAATTATGTGAAACTTCCTTGAGACAGAAGAGACAACCTTCCTTAACAACAGCTGGGTTCAAATAACTGTGAAAACCTCTGTAGGGAAGTTCACAGAACAGTAAGAGACTTGCTCTGCTGTAAGTCTGCAGCACAGTCAGCCTGGGAAGCTCCCTAGCTCTTAACACATTCTCACCCAGAAGACCTATGAAGGATCTCTCCAGTGGGAAACAAATACTGAGGTGAGCCAGGAAGTCACTGAGAACTGCTGATCTGAGAGCAAAATCAGACAGAGATTAAACCTGCACAGCCTCAGATGGTGGATTTTTTTCTAAACATTTTGATTCTATATCTCTTCACCTAGCTTGTAAAGTTTTTTAAAGGAAAAGGCACAGGGGGTTCCCATCACTGCTTGCAAGCAGCTGCTTTAGCTTGCTGAACCAGCTCTTCCCAATCCATTCACTAGTAAGCTCTCCAGAAAACGGCTGACACAGCCTAAGGACCTAATTTTAATCTAGTCAGAGGATATTCCACTGACAGACACGTGTACCTTTCTCCTCCCAAGGTCTTAGCAAGCTCAATGTGATTGCCCTAGATTAGATTTGTGCAATTTGTCATTACAGCATAAAATCTACTAGCTCTATATGACTATTTGCCACAACTGCACCTGAGCACCCTGCTATGCTAACAGCAACATATGTTTCGGCTTGAAATATGGCAAACAGGCCCATTTGAGTAAAAAAGGCCACAAAAAATTCTCAAAAGAGGATGCTTTGTAGTCGAGAGACCTTTGTAGACCACATCTTCAAGTGCAGAGGCAAAGGAAAGGGTGGGGTGTTGGTGAGCTGGGCTATCCTCTGTTCCAACCATACTAAAGACTACTTGTAAAAGCTCTGCAGACTTGTCTGCCCAGGAAACTATTTTCTCTCTCCATTCCTATTAGGTAAAGAAAGAAACATGCCATTTCATAAACTGAAAGCAAGCTTAAAATGCCACAACAAAGCAGCATAAATATTCGTAACACTCAAAAGATTTTTGGAAAAGACAGGCCACAGGCAAAGCAAAAGGTGTGCCTGAAACAATCCCTGTATAAATCATACATTTTTTCTATAAATAGCCCAGTACCACCTGTTTTGCAAGTACTCCTCTTGCCTATATTACTATATTATATATTACTATAAATGCATTCAAATCCTCCAACTGAAGCTATCTGTCCCTTTTCCAAGGTTTCCTAAAGGCTGAAGTATATTCTATGCTCTTTGAAAACCAGTAAGACAAGAAACCAGGAAATACAGTAAGACAAAAGATGTGGTGAATCATTAAGCACAGAGACTAGAATCAGGGTAGAAGACAGAAGGCTACCAAAAAACAAGGCAGGTGAGCCCCAGAAAGAAACCATCTACCTATAAATAAGGTCTTAAACAGGCATTTGCATGTTCACTCTAAGACAAGGCTGCTCTCAATTTACATCATTTCAATATACAAAGAAAGAAATTGGAGTAAAGTTCAGTAAGTCAAGAGTATAAGTACGACAGACCTGGAGTGTGAACTGCAGTATCTGTAGGTTCTGAAGCTCTGCTTTCTGGTCATTGAAGCTCTGGCACAACTGCTCCCTGCAGGGTTAGAAGCTGCAAGAGCTGCATCATGAATTCAAATGTTTTCTTATGGAGGTACAACCTCTCCACACAATTTAAGAACTCGGTGCAACAAAACCTTGCATTCAGAGGCTAAAAATTCTTGGGTTTTCACCTCAATTTGATGACATCTTATAATTTGTTACCTCCATAGCCACTTACACTTTTGCTTTATATGGTAACAACAGGAGGCAAAATTACACCCATTAGTTGTTAAGCTATGCTGCAAAACATGGCATTAAATGTACCTAAACATATGCTCCCTCATTTGGCAGACAACAGAGGCAAGCTGAAGGAGCTCCTCTCTAGGGACTCACAGCCATAACAATCCAGGTAAGGTTTCTGAGAACCACTCCCTGACAAGCTAGTTACATCTTGTAAGATGGAAAGCAGAAGTGTTGCTCCCAGACAAAGGAAGATAGGAACAAACCCACAGTAACCCATGCCAACATCAAAGTACATTACCCATGATCTGCAGGTTTGCTGCTCAGGTATTTATTTCTTCAACCATGTGTAGCTCTCCACTGCAAATTCTCCCTTTCTTTAAAAGGGGATTCCTAATTCCTGTGCCTCCTGTGCTGCTCTCCCACAGATGGAAAACCATCTGCCTGGCAGGGCTCCTCAGCATGGCTGAGCAAACCACAGTCTTGGCATGTAGATCTCAGCTAACTTTCATTTAAGGGGCTTGAGACCCTTGGGCATTCCTGTTCTGTTGCTCCTCTGTCCTGTGCAAGCCTCTGGACAGCGATGTGCTTCCCAAAACCTGCACAGGCTATTTCTATAGTTTCTATTTTCTGTTTTCTGTACTAAAATGCTGGCTGACATGATAAACTTCCAGAGAAACAGGCAAAGGACCCAAATTCAGTTTCAAAATATTTTCCAAGGTTACTCACTTTGCATTCCAGCTCATGTATTTTTGGGAAATGTGCCACATGGTGCTCTACCTCCAATACAAACTGTGTGCCTACAGAAAGAAACTGTTTTCTGCTTCACCAGTGCAGTCCCAGCTTCTGCTGTTGCCAAAATGATTTTTGCTTTTTTATTTCCTTCATATATATTCATAGCTCTCTAGACTTTTGTTGCACAGTTATATAGTTCCTAGCTAACTCCAGTACTTTTCCCTACCCTGATAGGCAGAAAGACAAAACACATTCCAGAGGTTCCAAGCTCTGGGGGCCCAAGGCTAGGCTCTCTGGGAGCCAAGTTTGAAACCAGCTCTTTGAGACACATTTTCATAAAGTTTAATTCTTGTCTAAGGGGGAGGGGGCAAGAATTCAGAAAAGGGTAGAACCAGGAGTTACCTCATCACTTGTCCTTCTAATTGGGGATTTCTGTCAAATACACTAATTAACTAAATTTACCAAACGGTATTCACCCTATGTGGGGGTGGGCATTTTTCCCTATCTGCTGCCCCTGGAGGGCCTCAATGAAGACCAGCCTTTATATTACTTCCTATACTAATATTGTTTCAAAAGTGTGTTGCCTTATTCCTAGCTCTTTAAGGCATTGCTGCACTTGAGCAAAGCACCAGCAGCTTCCTAATCCACCATGATTTTACATCCCTGAAATCTGAGCTACACTTAGGACAGAAAGGTCAGCTGATGCACATAATTTCTGAGGTGTTTAAACAACACCCACATTTAACAGTGGTTTTGTAAGGAAAAGGTCTGTGCCCAGCTTTCCATTAATTCTGGATGAATCCAATTTTAATTAAAAGCAGTGGCACTCATACACTCATGGCACTCATATTGCCATGAGTGTAACTGAGCTCAGCAAGCAGGATACTGTCCCTGCCAATCACCTGAATTAACAGGCATCAGCTATAGGGCTGACTAAACAAGAATGCTGTCGAAGTCTTTAAAGTGTTTTACATTACCTGGACCACTGCCCATGAAAACACTGAGTTATGCTGAGATCCCCTATACAGGACAGTCCAAGAAGTTTTAGAGTGGGGACACCCAGGATATAAACTGGAATGAGAAATTTCTCTGATGAAAAGTGTGCAAATTATTGTCTTGAAAGAATCTCTTCTGATCATGGTATCTCTTTCAAACCACTTTGCAGCATCTCCCTTCTCCCTGAGGCAAATGAAATAAGCAGTTACTGTTACCACCAGTCATGTTACTCTCATGAAGTTCTATGTCCTTTTATGCCCAATGGCATCACTCTAAAGCAACATCTGTGTTACCCAGAGCTCACACAGCTCAGACTAAACCACAGAGCCCTTCTCGTCAGCTTCATGGTGAAGGACACAATCAAATGGATCTGTTCCAAGATGCTTTTACTTCTCCTGAGTCACTTACTTGGATTAGCCCTGTGTTACTGCTGAAGATCAATAGATCATGCGGACACAGGTTGAGGTGTGGTGCAAGAAAGAGCAGAGTTTATTTTTCCTCACAGGATTTATAGGCTTCTTACCATGGCCAGGGATTGGATGGTCAGGATAACACTTTCTCACTGCACTGGCCATGAGAAATGCCCATCAGAAGACGTGTAACAGAAAGAATGTACACATATCTATATTTACAGTTACTGTCCTGGGAAAGTCCTTAGAAAACCATGTCAGCAAGCTCAGAAGCTGAGTTTTCAGGGCAACAGCCCTGTAGTTTAGGAGGTCCCACCCAGGCACCTGTGAGGGCTATCAAAGGTTTTGGCTAGATGCTTGTCCAAATGAAAAAACATGTAGCTCTTCATCAGCACCATCGCTATCAAGATCCATAGCACCTTCTGCTCCTGCCCTCTCCCCTCTGTCCTGTGTCCCCACCCTCCAGCACTACATGTAGCTGACCTCAATTGTTCCCCAGCACACACCCGCCCATGCCACACCAGGCAAATGGGAAAAATGCTGTCTTCAGCAGGAACATACACATAAGCAGCTTATGATGAAATCTGACTGCTTTCCAACAGATCCTTCCGTTTCCTCTGGAGTTTTATTTTCAAGCTTGTTTCTGCTTCATTTCAGCCATGCTTCCTACTAACCGAGTTTTCACACTTCAAGTGAAAAAAAAATTAATCAAATGTGAATACATATTGCATTAAGCAAAGTAAAGGATTCCACAGCAAGGTGAATTGGAAATCTGTTTAAATGAGATTTGAACAATGATTTTTATCATTAAATATCACATTTCAATATCTTATTGAAAAAGTTGCATTTTCACTGGTTACTAAACATTAAATTGATGTCATCCAAGGCCAGCTTACACGGGGCTTGGAACAACCTGGTCTAGTGGAAGGTGGAGCTTTAAGGGCCCTTTCAGCCTAAACCGTTCCATAATGTAACCATTACACTTATCTGAGCCTTCTTGCTGTCTGTGAGGAACCACAATTTAAGTTATTGTACAGCTAAACAAAGAATTAGTCAGACCTGAGTTTTCATATTTTCTAATGCAATTTTGATTGATATTTTTTAGTTCATTTGTGTGGGGTGCAACTGTGACAGAAGAAAAATATTTTAATCAAATGCATAGAAAAAACTTTGTAAAGTAACTTGCACTTAAACTTAGTGTTCACTCAAACATATAAATGCTACAACCGAAACCCAACATAGTAACATAGTAACATATTCACTGGTGAAGGTGATCTCTTGGCATGTACAGTGGAATATATATATATATGTGTGTGTGTGTAATCTGGATAAACCAAACTTAAAAACCATCACAGACACCTGCAAAGTTTAGGACAAATAAATAGTTCTGCTCCTCAGCAGCTAAGAAGACACAAATGCTTCTCGTGCAGCTCATTCAGGTAAAGAAGAGACCTTCATTGTGTTGCATATATATATATATATATATATATATCCAAATCATTTCTAGTGTCTTCACAGAGCAACCACAAGCTTTTCTTCTTAACTCAAACTTGAAAAAATGCATTTTGGCCTTCAGAAAGTAGTATATTTCCAGGCAAAAGCTGATCAAACACTTCCAAGAGCTCCAATTCCAAGTTATCCACCCCAGTGGACATGGGAGAATCTGTAAATTTTATCATAGCAAGTACATCTTACTCAATATTAAATATTGATGGTTAATAAGAATATCAAAGTACACAGAAGACAGAAATTAGCCTCAGGATGCAGTTTCACTATCTTAATCTGCTCTGACTGCAGACTGCCTGTAAAAGGGGCATTCACAGGACTGACACAAATTTTAAGAACACATTGTATGAAAAACAAATTGCTAAAATAAGATTTTCATCTTCTTCTTCATTAATGAAATATTCCTCTTATGCATATAGTACTGCTCCTTGAGCTTCCCAGAACAAGGTCTTTTATTTTGGCCCAACCTGTGTCATTGAATGACAACCTCTCCTCAAGTATCAGTAGCATTACTTCAGACCCATGGCAACTGCCACACAACTGTCCCTTCCATCATTTCCATTTGGTGAATTTGCTTCCAAAGCAGAAAACATCCTTGTGTATATCAGGCTAAAACATCCCTCTTGAGGCAGCTGGCCAGGAGAGGTAACTCCACTTAGCATAGTTAAAACCAGTAATGGATACACGACAGACAATTCAGGACCAATTCAGGAGATAATTTCATTACTCATTTAATACAATTGTGAGTTTCTGCAAAAAGGGATGCTCCTGTCCTCCCTCCCTACACCAGACAGGACTTCCTTCCTCTCCTTCCCTCACACCAGGCTGATGATTATGCAATGACATGGCAAATCAGATCTCCTTACCCTCTCCCTCAAGTGTTTTTTCCAGGACTACCTTTCACTTGGATCAGTGAACTGACTGATGAAAAGACTCCCTGGGAGTGTGCCATCTGCTTTCTAAATCTGTCAAGTATCTCGATTTGAGGTTGGATTTAAGAAACCGGGTGTCTGGGCAGTGTTAGCTCTTCAGCTGAATCAGGGAGCAGATAATGTACATGCTCAGGACACTGCCAGATGATATGCAGGAGCCTGCACTTAGCTTCAGGGTATGATAAATCCCATACTAGATGGAGTACATACAGAACATAGGACAGAACTCTGATTTTGCTAATTTGAGTTGCCTTGCTTTAGGGTATTATTTCAGGACATATAGAGGAACTAGAGTTTCATATCACAGCCTCTGAAAGAAAACCTAGACCCTTAAGCTCTCTCCTTTGCTCGGTCCCCTTGCAGCCAGGACCCAAACCCTGCCTTGGGGAATGTCTGGCATGCTTGACTGCAATATGAGCAAATGTAATGCAGACTTTTTGCCAGGCTAGCTTTCTGCTGTTTAGTGAGCTTAAGGAATCTATCAGACAGTCACATAAACATTAGAACCAGAGGACCAGAGTTGCAGAGACCTCTGGAACTGCCTCCAAATCCTGCAGTATAAGTTGATGATCACAAACAAAAAGGTAGGGAAACATACTCACAAGCTCACTAGAGTCTTCATGGTGCTCTGTGGGTGCAAGTAACCTGGGCTATAAATGAATACCTGAGTACATATCAGCATGGACATCCATGTTATAAGTTTCTGAAATGGATAGAAGCCATCTAATAAAACTTAATTATGTCTTATTTCAGAGAGAGTAGAAACACCCCTGGAAGTGCCCAAGGCCAGACTGGATGGGGCTTTGAGCAACCTGCCCATAGCACAGGGGTTAAAATAAGATATTTGAGGTCCCTTCCAACCCAAAACAGTCTGTGATTCTGTGATGCAGCAATGGACATTTTCTTTCAGCCACTGTAAGCATCCTCCCTTACAAATTATAAGGACACCTGCAAACACCTGCATGAATACAATAGAGACTTAGGACAGAAAACATCAACTACTTAAGCCAAACATCACTCATAAGAATGACTCATGTTTGAAGTCAGTTATAAAACTGCATATAAAGCAAATACCTAAAATACCATTAGAAGGCAAGTGACATTTTTCATAGAATTAGGAATGCTTTTCTGCAAGCAGCTAGAAGCCAAAGGCAAGATGGCGCTCTGTACCAAACGCACCTTCCCAAATCTTGTCAAATAGGCCTGAGGAAACTGACCTAGTCACCAAGTTCCATGTTCACCCAAACCCAATTTGCTCTCTACAGATGTCCAGTGCATGCTCTTGGTTCTGGCTGCTTGTTAGTTTAGCTCTTCCTGAAAAAGCTCTGGTCATTACTGCCTGAGATCTGCAAAAGTCCAGCAGGCACATCCTCCTAGACTTGCAAGATACAAGCCCTTGCATTCCTAAAATGTCAACAGAACTTCTGTTTCCCTTTTTCTCCATCCTTCTTTCCCTCCCTTTCCTCATTCACCTCCACACCAATTCCTGTTAAAATCTGAGTGATCAAAATCAGAAACTGAAGCTATCTACTGTGTGAACTGGACTGGATAAACAATTTATACCAAAAAAGGAGCAGTTTTAGAAAGGTAAGCTGAATCTGCTTCTATCAAAATAGCTTTTGCTTGCAGTATCGATCAGGTAAAAGCAATAACTTCTTTTTTCCTCACCCAAACTTTTCCACACCAAAGCCCATGGGTTAGATCAACTCAGAGTTTAGTTTTCATTAAGAAATAACAGTGCAAGTTAAGGTGGTTTGTATTAAGTGAAATTTTGTACATTTTTGTACATTTTTGAGTTTTGTACATTTGGGATATAGGAAACATTCACAATCGAGACAGTTTCACATCACATATCTTACCATGGAAATCCACAATCCCAAAGACAATTGTCAACTAGGACACGCAGTTATTGTAAACAGACCTCTGAAGATGTTAAAATACAACAATTTTACTTCTTTAAAAGCTAACTGAAGATCTCAATACAACTGATTTAGTCCTAATACTCTAGTCCTGAATAAAGCTGAACCATCTCACGGTTTTCATGTTTAACCCCTCCGTGTTTAGAAAGACTTGGTTACAGCAGATCAATTCCTGATTTCATTCCCTAAAAATCAGCATGAGATGAAGATGTACTACACCAAAGCAACAGTAAGGAAAAAGCTGACTACACCAAAGCCTAAAACTAATTCCTCAATGTGTTGGATTGGTATTAAAAAAAAAAAACAACAAAACAAACTAAGGGAAACACCTAAAGAACTTTAGGCTGCTGGAAGCTGATGGGAATTTTACTCCTGGCCAATAACTGGTCATTTCTGAGAATTGACAGTAATGTTGACCGTTGAAAAGTGAGATCAACTTGTGAACTAAGACCTAAGCTTGGAAATTTCTTTGTCTCTTTGTTTCTGGCTGTGAAAGGTAACAGAGCTCCAGCTGGCTCCCGTTCCCTGCCCAGCCCATTCGGCCCAGGCAGGGGCTGGGCTGGGCCTGCCGCGGCTCCCGGCCGGGAGATGGGGCCTGCGGGGCTTGCCCCAGGCTCTGGCCGGGCCGGGCTCTGCTGCAGCTTCCTGAGAAGAAGCCTCTGGGGTGGCTGAAACTTCTCGAGAGACTCCTGGCTCTAAGCGCCACTGAACTGAAACCTGGCACCATGAACGCCTCCGGCTTGAGCAAGACTAACTCTTTTACTACCCAGGTGAGACTTGCAGATTTAATCCTTTTTCCAGGAGGAGGGCAAGAGAGAGGAATCAACAGGTAAAGAAACAACAAACTATCAAAGACAGTGATGAAAGGAATTAAGCTTCAGAAAGGAGAGAGAAATAAGGAAATGCTTTAATAAGCTAAAATATTCTTCTGTTAAAGCTTTGGAGATAGACAATAGTGTTCTGAAAAAACTCCTTTAATTCATGAGAGTATATTGGGAGGAATGGAGTATTTCAAAGTGTGGATTTAAGCAAATAGTGAAGTAGTAGAAGTAGATGCTGGAACAGAAAAAGAGAAGTGATAGCTGTTGAAGATTTATAGCCCTTAAGAGGAAAAGAGAAAATTTCTGTTGCCAGAAATGCTCACAGAGAACTTTTGCCTTTGAATAACTCATCCTTAAAATGACACCCCTTGACTTCATGGCCCAAAAAACCTACCTCAGAGTAGTGTGAAATGGGAGGAGAAAACTGATGACAGAGTTTCCGGGCAGCTGGCATCAGAGGAATAGAAAGCCATGAGGAAAATGGTTTTCTTGTGAAAAACACTATAAATTAGCAGAAGAGAACTTCTTTTTCTCTACAAAGATTGATGAGAAGACTATAGCAAAATTAGGACTGTTTTAACCACTAGGTTTTTTGTCTCTTTATGTTATCATATGAACAAGAGAATGGTTGGATAGTAGAGAAAAAGGGTTTCTCGAAGTTTTATTCTGGTTTCTTATTCTTGTAGTTTTGTTAATAAACTTTCTTTGTTGCTTTTAAGTTTTAAGCCTGTTTTGCTCTTGTTCTAATCCATATCTCAGAACAAGAAATAAGTAAGTTTTCTAGTGATTTTTTAGCTAATGGTTTAAAACCACGACACTCAATTAAGAATTAAGAGGTAGTTTCTGAGAAGCCTGCTCACAGCATCTTTCGCAGGTAAGAACAGCACAGCAGGAACATGGCAAGGTTTCTGTTTATGGGACCTGGATGCAATTGCAAAACCATGTAGGCTGGAAGAGATTTCTGGAGGAGAGATTACTCTCCAAGCAAGAATAATTTCAAAGCTGGATCCAGCTGTTCAGGGCCTTATGGATTTGAAAATCTCTAAGGATGTAGATTCTAGCATGACATACCATGCTCCTGGCAAAAGTAGTTTCCTTTTATCCAAGGGCATATCCCTTGCTGCAAGTGTTATAAACAATGAGATTTTTAACCTGAAAATATCACAGGCCAGAATAAAAAGAAAAATGAAAATTAAGAGATCAGAACTGTTTAAAAATTCCCTTTCTAGAACTGTTTTATAATGAATAAGGAGTCAACTCAGGTACTTCACATTAAAGGCAGAGTTGGAGCAGAAATTAATCTCCTGGTAAATTTTTCAGGGCAGATGTTAATATATCAAAATAACAGCCTTAATAGTAAATTGATTGGTAATTCTGAAAAATATTTTCAATATTTTCCAGGAAAAGAACAGGTGAAGAACTGCACAAGATCTGATAATGCATCATCCAGTCTGACTCAGTTCAAGAGCAAATGTCTATGATATGGCAAAAGAAGAGCACCTGACAATAATTCCTCTTTGCCTGTACATCCATGTGTATTTCAGGCAGCATCTGTCCCTCCCAAGTCCTGTAGAAGCTTCTGTCCCAGAGCACTGAAACACTGCTGTTCCTTATTTACACAGAAGTTATTTATGCTCACACTTTGTGCTGCAGAAAAACAGTAAGGCAGCCTCACCCATGAAATCTTCGTGCCTCTCTCCTTCCTTGAGTCACAAGAATTATCAAGAGCTTGACCTATTATATACAGAATAGCCCTTCATCACAAAAAACCCCCAAAATATGCAATATAAAGTAACACACCCTGGAGATTTTAGCAAAGACTCTTTCTGACAGCCCATTTGAACAGCTCTGAGCAGTCGCAACTCCCAGTTGCCCACATGCACTGTCCAGAGAAAGAACTTTGCAATGCCCTCAGCAAACAGCAAGGATTAGAAGACCAGTCTCAACCCTACACAAGCCTGACAATACCTTCTCTAAACACAGGCTGGCTTGCCAACACTCACCTGGAGAGAAATTATGAAATACTACTTGATGTAGTATTACCTTTCTGTAATATTACTTGCACATTTCTCACATATTAACCTTTAAGCAGAATTTAAGCTGATGCAGGCATCTCAGACATAAAATTAAAGCCTAGTTACTTCTGTGCTGAAGTTTTATTCACTCCAACATTACTCTGTTTTCCTCCCTTTCCAAGCTTCCTTGCCATATCCTTTTGGAAAATGGCAGCTGTATTACATACTCCATGTCCAGTATTGCAATGTTATAGCTGTGGTATCTAAAATAATCCTCAAAAAATATTTAGTATGTTCTGAAGAAGGATAGCCATATCACAAGATGTAAGAAAGACAGTATTAGTCAGGCGAGTTGTGGTACAACCAGGCATCAAACCCAATTGTAAAGAGTATCATATTCATTTAAGGCACCATGAGGGAACCAAAGCATAGATACTCTTTTCAGCATTGTCCACAGCAATTTCAGCTAATGAGTTTTATCTGACTAGTGGAGAGGTCTGAGAGCACTCATAGATCACAGGACATTTAGTTATCTATGAAACCTCAGTAATACAATTACTCTGGATCATAATAACACTTTAAAAGTAAAATGATAGTAGCTTACCTTCCACTGAACACTTCCTCAGCACCTCTAGAGTCCGACTGAGTCTTGGGCACAGCCATGCCCTACTCAGAGCAAGGTGTCCCCAGGGAGACACAAGGCCCTTGAGACCATGTGCTCACACAAGTGACCATGAGGGGTTAGCTCAGCAATACCAGCCGACTCCACCACTCCACTCCCTACTCTCTCAAACTCCAAATATCTCAAGGATTTGCAGATTAAGAACATAGCTTTTGTTTAATGAACTGGAAATAATGGCATGCTTCTGTGACCAGATGCCCTTCTGTAGGTCAGGAGCAGATGTTAATACACAACTCAAAAGCACAGTTCACTTGAGTACTTTATGAGTTTAAGTTAGTGAAATCTGTCTTTGCAATTCAGTAAAGAAATGTTTAGCAAGTTGCTAAATCAGCCTAAAATGGCAAGAAAACAATTCTGTCAATAAATATGCAAACACAACAAAGCACAGGTAACAAACCACAAATAAATAGTACCTGTACACTGAAACCATATCCAGTTTCTATGAATCCAAAACCACCTGCTTCTCTAACTCCTGTGGAGCAATCCCAAAAGAACACTATTGCAAACGGGTTAGCATTTTAATGTCATATTATTTCTGTAGTAGATGCAGCTAGAACTACCACCACAGCCTAAGAAAATGCCACCATCCCAGCTAATGGTCAGACAAAGAGGGTAAATTAGGTCTTGCTGTCACAGAAGTTTTAATACTCCAATCACAACCTGAAAACACCAGACACAAGACAAAGTTTTATGTCCTGAGCTGCAGGAAGTGTATATGACTTTACCAGGTATTTCTACTACAATATTTTGCTGATAAGTTGCACTGATTTTCCCAATGAAAATTGATCAGAGGGACCATTTTAGTCTGCCAGGCTGCATACTACATACCTACTCCAGCATTCAAAAGGATTTCTGTTGTGAATAGAGCTCTAGAGCTAAGCTTACAAAGCTTCATGAACAGCGCTCTGATGAAGTGTTAACTGCAGAATAAATCAGCTTAAATCCAGGGAATTGTTCCAACGGATTAAAAAATCAATGCCAAAGAGAAAGGAGGAGGTCCTGCTCCCACTTTAGAAATATCTCACTTTGTTTTGAGCCTGCTACCCACTATTTCCATTTAGTGGTCTTAATCCTATTATCAAAAGAGACAGTGAATATGGGTTCACATACAAACTGCGCTGCTAAGACCGTGCTTCCATCATATCCTCTTCAGAGATATCTTCTTGAAACTGAAGAGCTTTGATCTATTTAAGCATTCTTTACAAGGAACTTATTTTGATCATTCACATCAGCCTTTTCAGAATCTCTCCAAGTTTCACTGGGTCTTTGAGAGCAACAGAACTCATGCAGCACTCACAACACAGGTGCACTGTGAGCTTACACACCACAGTTTCCTAGTTTGATCACTATTATTTTTCCACAAGCATCTAATCTTCAATTTGCTTTTCTAAACAATGAGATAATATTTTGATAGAGTTGCCGAATACAACCCCCAGTTCTGCCTCGGACTAGAAAACTGATTCAAAGCTCATCACTCTGCACATACAGTGGGGGCTCTTCTCCAGCTGCATTACTTCACTCTGCTGAACTTAAAATGCTACTTTATCACTTAGTGCCACAGGATTTTTTTTCATGCTTCCTCAAAGCTAACTATGATAATGTATGTTTTTTGAGACAAATAAATGTCACCTGTCTTCAGTTTCTTTTTCTGACTTTGACTTCTCTGTGCTTTTGGCTTCCACATCATCCTCTGGCAATGGTTAATATTGTGAAAACACTGTATAAAATAAATCTTCCGTCTGATTTATAGCTATATTTTTATTGGCTGTCGCAACAGAACCTCATGGTCTCAGAAATGCCAGTTACTCTTCCCTCACCTCCTCCACCAGTCACCCTTTCATAAAGCTTTATTACTTCCCTTTGTCCTCCCAGTGGCTTCTTTCCAAGGTGCAAGGTCCTAAACTGTTTAATGTCTCCTCTCCTCTAATTCCGTGTTTTTGCTTTCTCATCACCTCTTTTTCTTTTCTAGTTCTCTTATACTCAAGACTTTGCCAGATTATGCTGATAATGAGCTCCAGTGTTGATTATTCATATGATTTTATTGCTTTATAGGACTTCCACACTTCCTCAGGGAGTCATATCAGAGTTTCTCTTTAGAAGTGTGCCTTAATGCTGCCACAAACCTTCATAAATGTGCATGCAACCTTTGACATAATACCCTGCTTCCTCCACCACTCCTAGAGTTGGGAATTTCATGAAAAATATTTTTTTATTACAGAATTTAAAAATATAAGATGCCCACATGCTCTCTCTTGACATCAAGTTGACTTTTTTTTAAATTAGTCCTTTTATGTACATTTGCTCTATTTGTGTATGAGCTACACCAGGAGCTGCAAAGAGCAAGTGTCCATCCACTGCAGAGAAATGCTACACTCCTCGTTCAAGAGCTTTTATGAAATGTAGGACGCAGAGGGAATCATCAAAGGCTCAGGCACTCTTTTCAAAACAAGGGCTTGATCTGGTTTAGTTGAGTGAGCTCATCATGATCTCTTTCGAGGCTGTACTCTGGGTCCTCTTGGACCCTTCAGGCAATGCTTCTTATGTCAATATTACCCAATACAGTGAAGTCAGTTTCTTTGATCTATCTGAAACTCCAGTTTAGCACAGGGGCATGCATGTTTCTCACAATTCCTTCACCAAACCACACACTGGGATTAAGTAGTCTTGTTTCTCTTGGGATCTTTTGAGTCAACATGGAATAACTCTGCAATTAATGAAGGGACCAACACTTTCCACTGCAAGCCCAATACACTGGCACCTGATACACTCCTGTTAAATATTCACCTCAGTTAGAGATTAAAGGTTTTGATTTTCCTTCAAATGAAGATGCAGTCGGGAAAAACCAAGAAAGAGGTAAAAGCTCCAAGGCTACTTCTCCTGCAATGCCCCTGCAGCCAGTTTGGAAGAAAACAGAACCCTTACCATCCCTGACTGAAAGCTGTTTTCTACCTTCTACTATGCAGTCAGCAGTAATAAAAGTGATCACTCTTCATCTAGTCACAGCATGAGAGAGACAGCACAGCACCACCCACCCAAGCTTCTTACCAGGTCAGTGGTGATGTGTTAATGCAGGTGCTCAGAGGAAGAAGCAGCAGCTGTCAATATTAAGATGTGACTGTTCATCCCTTAAAAATGAGGAATATACAGGTATGCCAGTAAAATAAGAATGGAACTTTCTAATAGCTGCCCAGAAACAACTGCAGGCTTTGTCTGTTTGGCCAGGCAAGAGAAAGAGATCCTCCTCCTCCTCCTACAACTGCACCCAGGAGTTCAGAGGCACCAGAAGACACTAGGAGGAAGGCACCTCTGCTCCCCACAACCTGGCTTTCCCCATACCTCTGATCCATGCAGACTATTGAACCCTGCTGCAGGGAAGCAGAGACCAAAAGCATGGAACAAGTCCCTTGATGGATGGAAAGGCGAGTGCCAGTCTTGAAAGCTGAGGTCCTGGACTCTGGAATCACTACTCCTCAGAAACCTTAGGATTTTCTTA
Source organism: Parus major (assembly GCF_001522545.3). NCBI lineage: Eukaryota > Metazoa > Chordata > Aves > Passeriformes > Paridae > Parus > Parus major. The sequence goes on from NC_031788.1 coordinate 497,757, forward strand.
AAAACACAAAAGAAAATTTTAGTCTAGGGATTTAGGATAGGATAAAAATACTTCAGACTTCACTAAATTAAATGCTCAAAGATCAGGATTTAAACTCTGTGAGCCTTTCCTTACTGAATGTTTTGACAATACAAAGACTGTATTTGCTTAAGTCATTTTTAGGCCAACAAGTTGACTGATGATGGCTTCTACATAAACAGTTCATTTTAACAGGGATACAGGATAAAAATAGCAGCATAAGTCCCATGTTTATAATCAATCCATAACCCAGAACAGTTGAAGGCTAGAGATCTGAGAAAACATTAATACATCACATCAAGGAATAAAACTCTTGATAAGCAAGATATCTGCATTACAACATCTCTCTGTTTAGACAATTAACACTCTCAGGTAACAAATTTAGCTTTCTGGTACAATGTGTTTCAAACCATTTCAATTTTTTTCCCCAACGACCACTACCTACCAATGAGAGAAAGCAGAGAGATTCATATTCTGGAAACTTCCCTAAACAGCTGAATAATATGTGCCTAAATAGTTCTTATTTTATGAAAATTAAGTACTGACAGTGTTTTTCCTGCATTTATACACAGTTTTAAATTCATATTTCTATTCTACTATGAATTTCTTCAAAGCTTACTATACCATACAATGGACTTTATCTTATTTCTTCCTTTTTTTAAAGGGAGCACAGGCTTCTCTGGCTGTTTTATTGCTTTTATTGTTAAGAAACTCCTGTCTTTATTAAAGAAAAATGAAACAATTAAAATCAAGGGCAAAAAAAGCAGTTATCTTTTGTAAGGCCCAAGGAAAAAACTGCATTACTCTTCTACTACTGACAAAAAAAGATAATATAATGCTCAGTAAATGTCTCCTCCATCTGTCTGAGAAGTCCTATGCAACACAATTTCCAAAGCTGGCATTTGAAGGCTGTCTTGGGCTTTGTTTCACAACCTCAACAAAACATTTTTTAAATAAGGAAAAAAGAAGATAAAAGTTTTTTTTCTCCAAAATCAAGCCAGTTCTTGAGCACAGTCTAAAGCTGAAGGTCAGCCTCAAGTGACACAAGCACTCCGCTCACTGTCCCTTCCCCAGCGCTGCTTCTGCTCTGCCTCCCAGCGCTGCACAATCCCATCTGCTCTTCACTGCTGATGCTGGAATTCCTACAGAAATTCTGCTCCCTTCTGGATATCACAGTTAATATAAATTACCAAAACAAATTTAAAAAATTTAAAAAAACAAGGCAGAATGACAGACTCCTTTGACATTTTAGAAGGCAGTGCACTATCAAGGAAAACAATGTTCAGTAAGGAAATACCATTTTCTAACACCTGAAACCACTGCAAGAAGTGGAATGCATTCATGTGGAACAGACACAAGACACCCCTCCTGAGAAATCACCTGGTAAACTCTGCAAATCGTTTTAAAGACATTTTTATACTGGTGTGAGTGCAGCATACACATAATTATAGTGGCCTAGAATTCCCCTTGAAAACACTTCATTTAGGCAATTACTACCAAATGTCACAACAAAAGCTATTTCTCACAGTGTAAGCTCAATCACTATCCAGAGGGCTTAAGGGTTCATTATCCTTGTGAACCTTCTGGAGCACATGTGACCAGGCAGCCCTGGTGCTGACACCATTAGTTTCCCAGATTTCAAGAACTGATCAAAAACCTCGATACACTGTCAGGCTACCTAAAATTTGGAAATTGTTGTAAACATTCCTACATGTTTACAAAGAATTAATGAAGACATTCTCAACATCAACAGGAAACCAACCAACTAAACCAAAACCATCAAAAAACCATTTGGTAAGAAAGGCACAAGAAGTCTCTGTTACTGTTTTGGTATGACCATCTCAGGCCAGAGAGGGACCAGAAAGATGGGATGACATTAAGATTGGAAAAGACCTCTAAGATCATTCAGTGCAATCATTAAAATACGAAATTATAAAAAATATTCCATTTACCACCCAAAGTACAGATATATCAGAAAGTAGGACTGGGGGGGAAGGGTGGGGGTGGAAAGCAAAGATGATGGCATTCCTTATCCCTGCACCTCCACCTCTATGCTTCCCAGCATGCCACCACAGAAGTTCAGAAGAACCAGGATAGTCCCCAAAGAAATCAGATCAGCAAAGGTTTTTAACTTCCTTGCAGGTCTGGGGTGGGAACTGGAACACTGGCTGAGTGACAGGGAGTGCTGCAGTACAGTCAACCACATTTAAGGCAAGTAACACCTCTGAGTAAGCATCACAGACCTGAGACTGCTCCTTCCCTTAGAGCAGAGCCACAGAGAAATCTGTCACAATTACTATCACAAAAGAGTCTGGTCACAGATACTCTGACAACATGCAATACAGTCAAACAAGCACATATTCAAATACCAGGACAACAAAAATCAACCTGGATTTAAGTTTTTTAAAAAGCTTCTCCAACTGCAAGTATCACATTTTGCAATTCCTCATCAGTAACTCTTTTGCATATTGGAAACAGGAGAAATGCTCATGGTTTCTGTTTCCTAAGATCTGAGCTGCCGCTAAAGAGATCAGAGAAAAAGCTTCTGGAAAGCAACAGAGCTTGCACACATGTGGAGGTACTTCATGAAGCCTGCCTGGCAGCAGGACAGACTTCGAGTTGCTTGGGGCATTTTAGCAGAAGCTTAGAAAAACTTTGTGATCCCTTGAAATCACAGACAACTTGTCTCTGGGTCCTGCCTTATGTGGTCAGCCCCATAACTGAGTCCAGGGACAAGACAGCCATGAGCTCCAAGTCCATTTAAACCAGTTACAAATACAGAAATTAAATGTCCAAAACGTATGGAATACCTGTGCAATGGCTCTGATCAGTGTGGCCAAAAAAATATTTTAAACCTTTACTCTCTTATGTCAAGACCCCCCCATATGGCAGTGTTCCCAGGCTGGGGTACACCTAGATCTCTACAGCACACAGCCCATATTGCTGCTCCTCTCTGAGGTGGAGGCTTTGGAAAAACAAAACTACACTTAAACAGAAATGACCTGAATTACTTCATTAGCTTTTTTGTACAAACAAAGCTACAGCCCCCTCTGTGCTTCTGTATTCACCCTGCTGGAAAAGTCTGGCCCTTTTGCAATTTAGACATTTGTGCCGAAATCTTGACAATGACAGGTCAGTAACTGGAAAATGTCAGTTGAAAGCCCGAGATCATGCCAACTCTTCAGTTACAGTAATTCAGTTCTATGGCACAAAAGAGTGCAGTGTCTGACACTACCAAGTCACACTGTGGCCAGGGAGACAACTCGAGCTACAGCCTAGCAATACAGGCTAACACAAGCAAGCCAAGGACTCCCCAAGGAGACATCCTGATGGACAATCTTCTAAGCAACCCCTTTCTTATGTTTCTTACAACACCAGTAATAGCAGCTACCATGGCTGCATTATATAGGCATTGCACAATTTAAAATGCTGAATAGTATCCATCCTCTTAAAGCAATGTCCTCACTGTGAACCAGCAGCCCTGCCACAGTTCTGTTCTCAACTCCTGGACCTTCCAGCAACATCACAGCAGTGTGACCATGCTCAGCTGTATGGAGATGAAGCAGAGAGGCCACTCACTGACAGGTAACCTCACAGACTATTTAATAAACATGAATTGGTAGGAATACCTGCTGGGAGTTCCATCCACCTACTGCTAGAAGTAACAAAAAAAATCTCTTGCAGAATTTTTTTTTAAAAGAATGAATGTTTTCAATTAACTACTTAAAAAATGTCAGAAAAGAATAGTTGTATTCTGTGGCTAAGCTAATCCACGTGAAGATTTTCACCAAGCCCTGTCCCTTTCTTTAGGTCAGACGACAGATAAAGCTCAACTGCATTGTAAAGTAAGAAAGAGATCTTCCCTGGCTTTCCTGAGAGCCATATGATACGTATTTGATAACCTTTGCATTCAAGCCAAAGGAAAAAAGAAGTTTAATTTGTAACAAGGGCCATTTCTTTCTGGAAAACTGTCTCAGAATAAACTACATAAGCAAAATCACAAATGTAGAGTTATACAATGATTAAAAACACTTCTCTGTCAACTGAGCAGTCTGTCCTTGCCCAAGACTCCCAGCACTGTTATATTAGCTCTCCACCAAGGCAGAGACAAGCCACACAGCATGTGAGCTGGCAGCACAGAAAAGCAGACTTGAACCACTCCCTAAGTCGCATCTTCCACCATCTGGACAAAGCACAAATCCAAACACAAGCTCTCCTTTTCCAATCTAAGTCATAAAACTTACACACACAAATCGAGTTTTTCTTTCTGCCTATGCAAAGGTAGAAATATCCTTTAGAACCTGAACCCATCCCCCTGCCTCCAGATTTTATTGGCTAAGTAATAAATTTCAAAATGACCACAGCCAAAAGAAGCTATTGAAAACTTAAGCACCTTTCCACACAAAGACAGTCAAAAAAAACCCCTCAGCAGAAAACTACTATGTGTGACAACAGTACTGGAGAATCCAGGCAAATTTTCAGGAACAGATCTGAAAAATCAATTTAGTGAACAGAAACTTCATTAAATATCTATATTAGTATTTAGAAAACTTGAATGTACACAGACACCCAAATAATTACAGAATTTACAAAACACTGCAAGGGTATCAGTTGCAAAATTTGTGAATTTACAGTTATATTTTTAAATATTTCTGATGCTTACAAATAAATTAGAATGAAGTCCACATATAGTATAAAAGGTATTACTAGATCCTTGTTAATTTACATAAATGCACTAAATCCCCTCCTTAATCACTGTCTTTGTTTAAGGAATTCCAGATGTTAACACAGGGTCAGACTGTTATCTGCCCCAGCACAGGAAAACCATCCAAGATGCAGTCACAAAATCGACTGAATTAGTAGCCAGGTGTAATTCATACACCAAGCCATGCTAATCTAACTACAGCATCAAATGGGACCATTCAAAATAGGAAGTACCTACACAGACACACAGCCTCAGTCTAGACTACAGTTCAGCCCATGAGCTCACAGCTTCAGTCAGCAGCAGCAAGCACAGACACATGCACTTACCTGACTGAATTGATTCTAATTAAAACCCTGCATTTGTATACTGTCAGTACAACAGCACTAAATCAGTGTTAATTTGTCATTTGTTGGGCTCATTTGCAGCCCAAGCTGATTGCAGACTGGGCTCACTGCAGGGCAGCAGGAGCACCAGAGGGGCACAAGACATGAGAGCCTCTCCCCGAGCAGCGCTCCCAGCAGACGGAACTGCTGCACAGTCAACATCCAGAGAACTTCAGAAAACCCCGAGTGAGAAAGCCCCCACCTGGACTAACAAGCAGCTGAAAGAAGACCACAGAAGGTGGGCATAAGTGGTCAATTTTCCCAGGGAGAGAGACTGCAAGGAGACTTTTGCAGCACTCTACTACAACACCGTATTCATAAAGTCTGGATGAAGGGACAAGGAGCAGAAAGTCTTCTTAGGATACAAGCTATTCTGAGAGCAAAGAGAAAGGCTGACTGAAGATCTGTAGAAAAACCCTCTGAGAGTAATAATGGAGAAATAAAATAACAGATTAAATTCAGTGCAAATGAAGTTACAGTCTGAAGATTAATGGTTCTTATTTCACATAGAGTAGTATGCTCCAAACTGACCAGTAACATTCAGAAAATCTTGCTAGAGTCACAACAGATTGATTAAAGCATCAGTTCAGTCATTCAACACATGAAAAATAATGTTAGAAAATTATTAGTAATAAAACCACCATATAAAAACATAGAATGACTGCATCTTAATGCAGTGCCTGCTCCTTTCTTTCAAGAGAACATAATGGAAAGGAAAATACTTTTTAAAAGGAAACAAGGTTTGAAAACACGAATGAAGAATAATCAATCAGGCTCAGGTTCTTCTGCCTGGAAACAGAGATTGCTGCAGTGACATACAACAGAAACCTGTAAAATCATCAAGTGAATGGAGAAGGTAAAATGACATCAGTTCTTCACTGTGTCCAAACAATACAACAGCTAAGAGATAGGAAATGAAGCCAGAAGCTGTCAAGTTCAAAACAAAAAAACCCAGAGGTAGTCAGAACCTCCAGGGTGATTCTGTGCGCTGGAAAATCTCCCCTGGGATGCAGTGCCTTATATTTAAATGGATGGGAGACACGGACTAGTTCACAGAAGAAAAATGCATTAACCATGAACAAAATAAAAGCAAACAACATCTACCTCTTGACAGCCTACAAATGACAAGAGACAAGAAGGTCATCAGGCAAAGGTATCTATTATACATCCTGACCTTATGCTCTTCTCTTTTTGGTTACTGCTAGAAAAGAACAGTGCTCTTACACAACAAAATCAATTACGTTTCTGGTACTCCTCACACCTTTTTTGAATGCACTCAGCTTACTTACCTGGCAAAAGCTAATCCTCTGGGGAGATGAGGACACAGAGGGGCTAGATTAGTACTCTGATTATTCAGCAAACTGAACTGGATGAGGAAAACCTCCAGTAAAGACTGAAGGTGGTACAAGAGAGAGCAAGAATATGACCAACCCCTTTGCATAGCAGCCAGTCTTTAGATCAGTTTAAGGTGTAACACACAGTTTAATCACCAAAACAGAAATGTAAAGGAAGCAGCTAATTGCCTCACTCCTCTGTTCAAACACACAAGTAAAAGCCACAATTCCAGCTCTTGCAGGGGGGGAAAAAGTGCCATTTCACATCTTTAGTCCATATGGTAACTACAAAAAGAGTCTGGTTTATACATAACCAAATAGTAAAGGTTTCTTTAAAATTGAACATTACATTTATAACCAATCCTGTTTTCATATTATGTAAAATAAGGAAAACCCCTTTGGGGAACTAGGCCCATTGTAAAATACAGAAATGCATCCAAGTCTGGAAAGGACAATAGCCAGATGCAAACAGCGATTCCTTCCATGCTTCCCACAGCACCCGTTGGATTACTGCAATAAATGGTGCTATACCAGTCACAGAATACAACAGCATATGACCAGATATTAAATGGTGAGTGATAAGTAAGGTCATTAAAAATCCAACAAATCCCATTTATAATTCAGAATTTACAAGAACAGAACTGAAAACCAAGTGAAATTATTGAAGTCTCTCACCAACTCTGAACTCTGCTTTGCATAGTCACCCAACCTTTTCCACAGCAGGACCAAATCACAACTGCTCTGCATAATAACTGGCCTGACCATCCAGAACACTGACAATTCTGGGGGAAAAGCAATACAGGATCTTATTATTCCTCCCAAACCACATTCATATAAACATGAAACCACTGAGGAGCACTGAGACACCTATCAGGAATACAGTCTTCAACATTACACAGGGAAACTACCAAACTGTTCCTCTGCTCCTGGAACCATCACAGGTTAAACCAGGCCATAATATTCAGACTCAAATAGCGTGAGCCAACCCTGCACAGTGCCCAACATGGGCTTAAGCAGCATAGACATATTTACTTATATCCAAGACACAGCTGACACAAAGAGCATAAGATAAGCCCTGTTTAGGGAGGGTTATGGTGTCAACACAGCCTGTGGAAACAGAATTGAGGGTTTGGCTTCACCATTTTCCAGGAAGAAACTAAGCTACCGTTTGTGAGAATGGCAGTAAATTAATTAAAAATTAAAACCTCTAGTCTCTTCTTACACATAAAAAACAACCCCCACAAAAATTTAAAGCTGAATTGATTTCTCTTTTGGTTTTATTTTTGTCCTTAAACTATACTATCATTATAATTTTTGTGCTTCTCACTGAAATACCTATATATAACTGCTTTGTTGTAATGCTTACCTTGAGCATAAAACAGAGAAATGTTTAAAAAAGAAGTCTCAGAAGTATGTTTAAAAATATTTTCTAGTGTATATTCAAGGAACCAAAATACATCTTGTACATAACAAAGCCTCTGAAATCTAAAGGTACCACTACACTTTACACTTTCCAATGAAAAACACTTAGGACTGCATATGACCAATGTGAAATAAGAGCTGCAAATGGGAGCACTGGAGGGTTTCTGAAGGTGATCTGAAATTAGAAAAATCCAAATCAAATACATTTATTTATTTCAATTAATTTTTAACCTCAGATACATAATGAGTAACTAGGAATATAGCCACAGATTTCAATAATGCTGCTTGCAGCAGTTGTATAATTTTAATTGTAGAATATTGTTTAATTTCCATTGTGTAACATTTCCAGCTTCTACCTTTGCAAACATCTTGATACAAGGCAAATATAAGCACATGAAGCTGCTGCCCTAAGACACAGTGCTTTGTGTGCCACACAAGGCTCAAAATCCCCCCAAAATAATTGAAATTAGAACAATCATTGCCCATCTTGAGCCCCCTCAACAATCCCCATCCAGTAAAATAGTCCAGTTAAATCCTACTGATCACGCTTCAGGATTCTACACCAGTTCATGCAAGACATCTGGTAAGCTCTGTTCCCCTAGCCCAAGGAAATTGTGCTAGAAAACCTTCATGCTAATTTAAAATTAGCATGATTTAAATTTTAATTAAGAAAAATTTTAAATGCAGAAAGGACTTCACACCACTTTTCTGCATTTTTCACAGACCGATATGCTACTGCTAAACCTGGTTTGCCAGGCTTCCATCATTCACTGCTCTTTCTACAGACAAGGCAAAGCAGAAGCTAAAGCAATGAGCTTCCAAGTCCTCTGTACATGGGAGACTCACAAGCACAAAGACACATGCAGCAGAAGCAGTTTCTTCATAAAATGGCCTGGACAGGACCTTAAAGCTCCTGCGATTCCAACCCCCTGCCATGGGCAGGGACACCTTCCACCAGACCAGGCTGCTCCAAGCCCTGTCCAATCCAGCCTTGCATACTTGTATTCCATTCTTCCCCCTTTGTAACCCCCATCTTCTCATCACCTCAGTATTCAAGCACAAAAACTCTTCTGGATTTCCCAGACACAACGCCCTGATCCTTACCAGACAGGTTCCTGTTCTCTGGAGCAAACATGCATGTGACCAAGTCACAACCTCACAGCAATTCATGCTGTGACCGTACCTTATCTTGACACGATCACACATTGGCTCCAACATTCTTGGACTTGCGAGCCACCAAAGCACGGTCCAGACCCCAGGCTCTCAATCAGCAGGGCAACCCCGAGGCAGCGCCACGAGCCGGGACAGGGCTCACAGCCCGGCTTGTTTTGTAATACCCCGTCTTCTGTACTGCCCTTTATAATGATGCTCTTCAAGACAGCAGAAGCCTCTGATTTCGCGACAATGTTTCTAATTGCTCGTTGTGACTTACACTAAATACAAAATATTTATTAAACATAAAAAAGAGACACGACGTTTCAAGTCAATGGAAATCTTTAAAAGCTATTCCCTTCCCATTCATACTCCAACAAGGCTGTGCCGAATTAAAGATAACAGTCAGTTGGCGTTGTCCGAAGTAAATAATACAAACGAGAATTCTGATATCTGAATACCAGAAAGAAAAGCTATAAATGAGAGAAATCAGAACGGCCGAAGCATTCCCGTTCGTTATTTACATTGCCCTCCGCAATAACCTCGGGCACTTCCGAGGCGTTTCCCCCATTCCCAGCGCAGCCCGGTGTGACGAGGATCATTTCCCATTCCCAGCGGGGGGGAAGCGGGTCTCTCGGCCGGGGCCTCACAGCGGATCCGGGCTGCGCTGAGCCCCCGCCTCAGCGGTCTCGGCGGGGAACGGCGGCGGCACCGACCCCCCTCGCGGAGAAATCACCTCCGTCGGGGCGCGGCAGGACACACGGCGCCCGCGGGCGCGGCTGCCATTGATTCCGGCCCGCCCGCCACTGCCGCGTGACATCTGCTGCCCAGGGGCAGCCGCGCGTCCCGGAGCCGCGGCGGTTCCGCGGGGTCCCGCGGAGGGCAGGGGATCCCGGCGCGGGGGGGGTCCCAGCGGGGCCGGCCCGGGGCTCACCTGGACCGCGGTATCTCCGCACTCCGCCCGCCGCGGCACGGAGCGCTCTGCGCCTGCGCGGGAACCACCTCTGCGCGGGGTCGGAACTACAAATAACATGGCGCCGCCCCCCGCCGCCCTCGGGCGGCGCCTCTCGCAGCCTCCCCCTCCCGCCGGCAGATGGCGCGGCTTCCCTGCGGGCGCCCGCCGGGTCCCGTGAGGGCACCACGGATGGAGCCGTGCCGCCGGAGCTCGAGACAGCGCCGGTGCTGGCGGGTCTCGGTAGGGTGACCTTCTCTGAGCACGGCTGTCCCTCCGTCCCCGCTCGGGGCCCGCAGCCGTACACGTCCCACGGCAAGCTCGCTCCCTGTCTGGCGTCTCGGGCAGCCCTCCGCTGAGGGTGGTGCTCCCCTCCACCTCCTCCTGCCTTTCCCCCTTCCTAGGTACGTCTCCAAGTGGAAATACGAACTTCCCGGAGTCGTGCGGCATCTCCAGGGCCTCTCGCCTTATACTCAATACGACCTTACCCTAAACATTTAGGATCGAGGTATTTCCCAAACCTGTGTCCGTGCCCTGGTTTCTGGTGCCACCCTGTGGTCCTGCGAAATGCCTTTACCTCGGGTCTTCAATAAGGCTGAATAACGATGGAGTTGTCGAGATAGAAGTGAGGCGTGTGTAGGTAAATAATTCCCGAGTGTGTTCCCAGTAGATCGAGATGGGAGCCAGGCTCTTCTCCCAGGGAACAAGTGACAGGATGAGAAGAAATGGCTTCCAATTGTGCCACGAGAAGTTCAGATTGGATACTGGGGAAAAATTCTTCATTGAAAGAGTGGTCAGACATTGTAACCTGCTGCCCAGGACAGTGGTGGAGTCACTGCTATTGGAAGAGTTCAAAAGGCATGTGGATGTAGCACTTGGGGACATGGTTTAGTGAACACAATGGGGATGGGTTAATGAAGGCCTAAGAGGGATTTTCCAATTTTAATTATTCTATAATTAGAAAAGAAGGAGCACTGAATAGATCATATGGGTTTGTGAAAGCCTCAGGTGGGGCTGGTCAGGGCTACTAAGATATGGACTTCAGAAGTACCTCCCAAAAGTCTTCACACCTGGAATTGGCAGATTCTCCTTATACAGCACCTCCTGGTGCCCTTGAACAAAAGTTGAAGCAGACAGCAGTTCAGGGAGACCACAGCAGCTGTATTGACTGTGCCTCCCTACAAGGACCGGGATTTTGTTTGAGATACCTCTTCAGATATGATCTGAAGTGCAGTAAGTGATCGCTGGATACAAGCCAGCCCCTGAACATGCTGGCTGAGATGGCCCCATGGTGGACCTGAGCATACCCATAGAGACCTGAATGGCCCTGACCAGCTCCCAACCTGGGAGCTCCATCCCACCCTCTCAAACTCCCCTTCCCATTCAGCCCAGTGCCCTTCTCCCTGCCTCACTTACAGGAAGGTGCCTGTCTCCAGCTCTGCCTTCTCAGCTTTGTTCTGGGTGGACCTTGTCTGTTAAGTAGCTTGTTCCTTGGGCAGAACCTTACAATGTGTATTACATGCCACCAACCTTATTCCAATTGAACAATTAATTTTTAATTACATATTTTTAAGTTTTGTTCCATATAGATACTTTTTCATATAAAAGCTATTAAAGAGTAACATGCCAAGTACTGTCTGCCCCTTCTTACACAAGACCAAGCATTATTCCAGCTCTTCATAACTCCTTTGAGCTTGCCTGGGCTACCAAGAGCTAGAGAGGAAGGAAGAAGGGTAAGTGTGGACTTGTGCAGGCACTATAAGCAGAAAAATCAATACTTCTGCTTACATTTTTGGGTATAATGTAAACTAGATGAGCTGTTGAACAGAGGTAGAAAGAGGTGAATTTCCTGCCACATGACTGTAAATCATTGCACTGGCTCTCCCACCCAGGAAGCTGCTTTTAGGCTGTCTGGTGTGGTTGGTCCCTACAGTCCTTGCCGTTGTCTACATGGATTAGATGCTGGAGCATATCCAGAGAAGGGCAACACAGCTGGAAAAGGGTTTGCAGCACAAGATCCTGAGGAGTGGCTAAGGGAGCTGTAAAGGGTTAGCCTGGAGAAAAGGAGGTTCAGGTAAGACTGCAAGTCTCTGATGGGAGGGCGGAGCCAGGCTCTTCTCTCTGACAACACATGACAGTATAAGAGAAAATGGCCTCAAGTTTCTACCAAGGGAGGATTAGATTGGAAATCAGGGAAAAATTTCTTCATTAAAAGGGTAGTCAGGCATTGAAACAGGCTACCCAGGGCGGTGCTGGAGTAACCACTCCTGGACGTGTTCAAAATATGTGTGGATGTAGCAGTTGGGTGTTAAGGAAACTTCCCAGTCTGACCATTCCCAAGACTCTTGCAGTCACTTTTCCACCACCAGCAACTTTTAACTCCTGGGACTGAAGACCCTTTGCAGTAGCACCTCCAGTGAGCCAAGGAGTGCCCTGCTTGACTCTCTGCACTTCCCACTCTCACAGGCAGACCAGCTTTCCTCATCAGTTCGACCCCAGGTTTCCCATGGGAGTCTCACACGTCTTGTTCCACAAAGCCCTTTGTTCCTGGCACAGTAACACAGAAAAAGTTTGAGCTGGTGCCTCCAAGGAGCAGCCCCAACAAAAGACTCCTGGGCTTTTATCCCCTCACAGTCCAAGCTCATGCAAGTCTTGGCTCTTCCTCCCTAGCCCTCAGCTCTTGCAATGTCTGAGCACCTGGCTGGGCCACAGGTCCAGTGCCCTTTGTTATGCACAGGATCAGCTGTTTGAGCTTAATCTACAGCTGCCACTGCAGTTGCACCACCAGCTGCTGCTCTAAATGGATTCCTTGACAGGGGGACACGGTTCAGAGGTGGCCCAGGCAATGCTGCCTTAATGACTGGACTTGATGGTGTCAGAGGGCTTTTCCAACCTTAGTGATTCTGTGATAATTCTGTGATTATTTCATCTGTGTCCATGCTGCAGAACAGCAGTACAGGACCCTACAAAAGACAGTAGCATTTGCTCTAACTAGCACCACCTCCTCCCCATGTGTTTTTGACTGACCTGTGTCTTTTTTTTTTTTTTTTCTGCAGTTCTCCCAGACAGTGTTAGTTTCTATTTTTCTCTAGGAAGACACTGAAGAAAAGTGGTGCTGTTGGCAATGACGTGCAGAACTATACACTGAGGTGTTGAGCATCCAATGTAGCAATAACCACCATGTAAGCATGGGTGAGGGCTGGGAATCAGATGGCTCTCTGGTGTACAGGGAGTGAGGGCTGGGGTTCCTCAGTGCTTTTGGAGCTATTCAGTTGAGCCAAGTGTCCTCAGTGTGGCTCTGGGCCAAGGCTCCAAGTGGATGGAGCTGCTGAGGCCCTGGATGGGCCAGCTGACTACACTGATACTGAAATTGTCTGGATAGAAACTGTGTAACACAGTTTTGAGTATTAGAAGCAGGCATTCTTTATTGTAGTGTGCTGGTCTCTTGGGGGGATCCTTCTTCCAGTTTGAAGAGTGTTGGGTGAACAGGGATTTTATCATACACACTGATTACATATTCATTAGCTCTTCCCACTTCCTTGGCTTTATTTTACATGGTTGCACATCTTATCAGAAGTCCTGTAGTAGCTTTAATTTGCCAGTTTCGTTTCCTGGCTGTCGTGGTTTAAAACCAATAACTAAGAAAATTACTTATTTCTTGCTGTGAGATAT
>NC_031788.1:512846-513756 GCF_001522545.3 Parus major
GCACCAAATAAATGTTGTGGTTTTAAAGCAGTAACTAAAAAATCACTAGAAAACTTAATTATTTCTTGCTGTGAGATATGGATTAGAGATATGAGATATGGATTAGAACGAGAGCAACACAGGCTTAAAACTTAAAAGGAACAAAGAAAGTTTATTAACAAAAACAACAAGAATAAGAAACCAGAATAAAACCTCCAGAAACCCTTTTCCCCCCCAACTACCCAACCATTTCCTTGTTCACACGACAACATAGAGACAAAAAAAACTTTAGTGGTTAAAGCAGTACCAATTTTTGCTATAGTCCTTTCATCAGTCTTTGTAGAGAAACAGAAGTCTTATTCTGTTAATCTATGGCGTTTTTCATAAGAAAACAATTTATTTTATAGCTTTCTATTTCTCTGATGCCAGCTGCCCAGAAATTCTGCCATCAGTTCACTTCTCCCATTTCACATCACCCTGAGGTGTGTTATGGGTCAAATCAGTCTAGGGATGTCATTTTTAAGGATGAGTTATTCAAAGGCAAAAGTTCTCTTCATCTGTTTTTGTGAGCCTCTCTGGAAACAGAAGTTTTCTCTTTGCCTCTTAAAGGCCACAAATCTTCAACTATTACTTCCCCTCCCTGTTCCAGCATCTCACGGGATCACAACCACTTCACCATTTGCTCAAAATCCACACTTTGAAACACTCCATTCCTCCTGATATACTCTGTCATGAATTAAAGGAGGTTTTTTTTCAGAACACCACTGTCCACCTACATAGCTTTAACAGAAAAATATTTCAGCTTATTAAAGCATCTCCTTATTTTCTCTTCCCCCTCTAAAACTTAATTCTTTTCTTCACTGTCTTTGATGGTTTTATGGTGTCCCCTTACATGTTGATCACTCCTCTCTCTTCCCCTCTCTGGGAAAAA
>NC_031788.1:514121-516579 GCF_001522545.3 Parus major
GAGGAAAAATAAACTCTGCTCTTTCTTGCACCACACCTCAACCTGTGTCCGCGTGATCTATTGATCTTAAGCGGTAACATCTGGTGACCTCGCCATGTCTTGCACGTGTGTTACAGGGTACTGTCTAGCCTGTGGCTATGGATGGTTTTGGGCTTTCTCTTACGGAGGGCCTGGTTATGGAGATATGGCGTGCGGTGTCTGATCAGAGGGGATTGATGTGTCGTATGCTGACTTTCAGTGATTGTGTGAGTATGGCAGAATTGAGGGGTTTTTCCCTGTGGTTGAAGTGATTTTTTCGCAGTCAGCTTGGGAGGCTTTAGGCGATTCCCTGATCGAGGCTCTGCTGGTCAGTTATCAGCCCCGGGTGCTCTGGCTGCTCAGGATCTGGCGGAGGTGCGGCTTTCTGAGGTCGGGTCCCGAGGTCGGCTCCCCCGGGATTGCCGGGGCCCACAGCGGGTTGAACGGAGCCACCGCGGGACCGGTGGGCATGACCCTGCCTCGGGCAGCGCTGCGGCGCTGTAGGCCCAGGGCGGGGTTGGATCCCTGCCAGCAGGCCGTTGGGGGTGCCGCGGACCCGGGGGGTGTAACGCCGCCTCGGCCTGCCCCCCAGCGGTGGAAGCCCGGGGCGGGCTCGTCTCCTCCGTGTGCCCTCCCGGCACAGACCGATGAGGGGGTGCCTGAACGGGGGGTGGCGCTGCCTCTGGGGGATACCTCAGGGTCGGTGCCATGTCCCTGCTGCGGCTGGGCCATGCCGTACCCCGCGGTGGGGGACGGGCCGGGCCCGGGCCCCACGCCGGCAGCTGTGCACGCTGTTCTCCTGCAGGAGCAGCCGGCACCACTTCTTGGACCTTTCGCCCCTGAGGAAATGCTGTTAGGGACGGTTCTCAGCGCTGCCCCTTCCGCTCAGGATTCGTGGGGCGTGGGGGCGGGTTCTGTGAGTGCTGCGGACACCGGGCCGGGTTCTGCCGACCCCACGCTGCCGGGTTTTCCCCCTGCCAGCCCGGGCTGTTCCCTGGCAGTGGAGCAGGACGGTGCCGCGGCTTCGCAGGCTGTGCCTTTACCAGCACCCCGGTCCCCTCCCCGCGCCAGGAGCGGGCTGTGCCAATCTGCCTCCACCCCCCCCGCCTCGGGTTCCCAAGCATCGCCCGAGCCTGCAGCTGGAGCCGGCCCTCCCCCGTCGCCTCTGGCGGCTGTGGCAGAGCAAGGTCCTGAGGTGTTTACCACTGGCTCGGGTGGTGCTGCCGCGGGGGCAAAGCTGGTGGCCTTGACGGGCCAGGGGTCCCAGGCTGCTGGAGCCTCTTCAGCTGGCCTGTGGACTTTGTCCTCCTGTAAAATGACTGTGCAGCTGAGCGTATCAGGCATTCCATGTGCTTCCAAATGCTTTGGTCCTGTGGGTGAGGCCATGAGTGCTCTTCTTGTGGCGTGGTTGAATGTCACTGCCCAAGGCACCATTGTTCACCTAGGGGACGTTGATTCGGATTTCCTGGGGTGCATTTCTGCCATGGGTTCCACACTCCTGCCTCCTGTTCCTATCCCTGTGGGACCTGGATTTGTTCACCTTGTGCCTTTTGAGTTTTATGTTCGCAGAGCTGAGACCCAGCTGCGGGGAAATGGTGGCTTCGGGTTCCCTGGACCTCCCTGGGTTCACGGACTGCTGTTCTAACAGCCAGGGATCATCCTGAACGGGTCTGCACCCGGTCCATCCTTGGTGAGATGCTGTCAGATTAGCTTCTGTGGGTTTTGACACTGGCATGGACATCACGATTGTCAGGTTTGCTGACGGGCCCCCGGTGTGACCCTTGGACCCAATGCTGACACATTCAATGCAAAGAAGAACTTGAGACTGACTCTTTGTTCAGCAGATTCTGTTGTCTTCTCTCATGATAGACTAGTCACCCTCCGTGACTTGGTGCAAGAACAGTTGGATCATGGTGATCTGGAGCTTCGACCAATCCCTGAGACATTCCTGCTTTCTGTATCAAGAAGAAGTCTGGGAAATGGAGGTTATTGCAAGACCTCCAGAAAGTTACTGCTATGATGGAAAACATGGGGATGTTGCAGGCTAGCATGCTTTCACTTCCATGCTTCCTGCTGATTGGCTAGTCCTCATTGTGGATCTGAAGGATTGTTTTTTACGATTCCTTTGCATCCTGATGACAGACTGAAATTTGTCTTTTTGGTGCCAGCTATCATTAATGCTGAGCCCACACAGAGATATCAATGGAGATTTTGCCATAAGGCATGCAAAATTTGCTGGTATTTGCTGATGATATGAGGCTCTAGCCCTCTCTGAAGTTTGCGAGCAGTTTCCTGCTGCTCGTCTCTACAACCTCCCTGAAATTATTTGAGGGTCAAAAATAATTTTGGGACAAACAGTCCCACATTTGGAGGTGCAATTATTTTTTTTTGCATTCAGTGCAGACACTGCATGAATGATGTCCAGATATTAATGGACTTT
>NC_031788.1:517409-534653 GCF_001522545.3 Parus major
ACCATCCAATCCCTGGCCATGGTAAGAAGCCTATAAATCCTGTGAGGAAAAATAAACTCTGCTCTTTCTTGCACCACACCTCAACCTGTGTCCGCATGATCTATTGATCTTCAGTGGTAACACGTTACCTCTTCAGAAGCCAGAAACCAAAGAGAGCCAGAAATTCCCAGGCTTACATCTTAAAGTGGTGTTCACAAGTTGATCTCATTTTTCAATAGTCAAAACCACTGTCAGTTCTCAGAAATGGCCAGTTATTGGCCAGGAGAAAAACCCTCATCAGCCTCCAGCAGTTTTAACTTCCCTAGCTCTCAAAGCCAGCCTTAAAGGTGCAGAACTTAATATATATATAAAGCAGGCGATTGGGAATACCAGTATCATAAAGACACCCCAGGACAAGTCCTCACATAGTTCTTTGGGGTCCATCTTCAACTTCTGGTGTCCATTTTAGGTGGGTGTTCCTCAACCCCTGCTTTTGAGTAAACACAATATCATTTTGCATAACTTCTGTTTTGTCAGCCTTGAAGGCAGCCAGCCTGAGCTGGCATCCTGCTTGACTTCTGTTTGCCTCATTTACATTCTTTATTTGTTTCTCCAAAGCTGTGCTGTTGTGTTTTACTATCCTTGATAAAAGTAAATGCTGTTCTGTTCTACAGCCCTTATCAACATCAGGAGAGGACAGGTGTCTGTTCATTTCTGAACAAGCAAGATATAGCTGTAAAAGTTCTCATGTCAGCCTAAATCCTTCACAAAGCTTTGGCTGAACGTTCTTTCTTGTCAAAACAGACACATGTATGGTTTACATGAGTTGATCTAGGAGATCAGTAGCAGTGAAGCAACTACTCCCTCCATTCATATCTGTAGTTCAAAATACTAAGACAGGATTGAAACAATATTGTATTTTAATTAAATGAATTATTTAACAAGATTTATAGAAAAATTAATTGTTCACTACAAAGTGATAAAACTGTCTTAAGCCAATATAACCCATCACTTGCACAACGTGCAAATTTAGTGCAGCTAAACAGAGTGTTCGTATTCAGAGGAAAGCTGGATTTGGAAAATAACAGCTAGAATTGTCTGTCTCTGCCAGCCTCTCTTCTAACTAATCCAAGTCAGATTTTCCAAAACACTATTGGTTTTTGTTGCAATCAGAGATGTTGGAACATCTTTGCCTTCAGCCCTCTCTGAGGAGAGAGTATCTGCCAGAGATACAGCTTTGACAAAACTTAGTTCCCATGAAAACATCTAACAGGGCTGGAAGGCTGCTGGGATTGGTTGATTCTACAAGGAGTTTAAAATCTAACTTTTTCCTCTCTGACAGTTCTTGTGACAGCACAGAAAGAAACATATGTGCTGCTTCAGTGCACAATGAAGGGAGCCTATTCTGTTGATTTTCCCACAGGAGACTCATTTGATTGTTGAGGGCTGTCCCAGTTGATGGATTGTTTCCACCAAGCACCAGGAAGGGCCAATAAGGATCAGGTGACAGGCCATGAAGAACCTGGGGCTGATACTGAGCAGACTCCTCCGCCTTCTGTTGTAGTAGTCATGGAAACAGTGGGGTACAAGCATAACTATGCCATCCCTGCATCCCCAGGCCTCACCAAGTTTGTTCAGATCTACTGGGCCAGTGTGGCTGATTTTCCATGACTTTCCAGTTTCATGCAGAGAGCAAAGCTGCCCCAGCAGCTCCTGGCTGGAGCCTGTACTCCTGCAGGTGCTGCCTGCAGCTCTGCTTTGCTGGGATGGATCTCTCCTGCTGGATCCATTTGTCCAGCATCTCTCCAGGCTACAAAGATGATGACTCCTCACCTTCAGTCACAGCCAGGATATGGAGCAGCGTGCTACTCTATCCAGAAAGCTCCATGCATGCTGTGCCTTGGCTCACACCAGCTGCTCAAAGAACTACTGAAAAAGGCTGCTCCTCCCCATAAGACAGAGACTGTAATGCTGAGAGCAGGGGACAAAGATGTTCTCCACAAACTTCATTGCTCGTGACCCATGGTTCACTTGTGTCTTTCTGGGGCTTTCATGGAAGCAGAAGAATTGAAAGGAGCACTCTTGTTTCATTGGCATGCTGAAAACACCTTCCACACCATCACTGTATGTGACAGCTACAGCTGGTCTGTAGCTGCACAGAAAAATTGGCCATAACAGACACCAACTCGACCAGCCTCGCTAATTAGAAATTGAGGTAAACAAATCCCCAGGTATGATAATGATAGGTCGGATTCAAATTCAAACAGAGGACCCCAGCCAATCCCATTGAATAACATTGGCCAGTGAGCTGGGCAGAGCTAAGACCCCAACCAATCACGTATGTAAGCGCAGGAAATTTGAAGTCCCTATAAAAGGGGATGCTCAGGAATAAACCTCAGCTGTTGCTGTATGAACTTTGGTGTGTTGTGTTGTGTGTCTGTCTCTGAAACTGCAACAACTGCACATCTGTCTTGTTAGCCATTTACTAAAGACACTTGTGGGGCAGTGCAGCTCACAGTGCAAATAGGGCCAGGCTGAGGCTGGCTGCTTAGTGTTCTCAAGGCAGAGAAGTCCTT
Organism: Parus major; assembly: GCF_001522545.3. Lineage (NCBI taxonomy): Eukaryota > Metazoa > Chordata > Aves > Passeriformes > Paridae > Parus > Parus major. Next base: position 519,965 of record NC_031788.1, read on the forward strand.
GTGTAGGCTGGCTGATTTGTGGTTGAGGGACACAGACCATGTTTGAAGGAACCCTACACCTGTCAAGCAGCCAAACACAAAAGGTACTTCTGCTCCTTCACAGTAAAAGTCCATTTCTGCCTAAGCTAGACCCTGCTCCAGACACAGCAGCTGGGAACACTGGTTCTGTGTGTGAAAATAGGAGTAGCTCCCTGACTTTCAGCCTAGAAAATAGACATCAGATTCCTTTTTCCATTACAAATCCATGCTTTCCATTAGGAAGCATCTACCTGTTTAGTAGTTGCTTTCTCTGTGTTCACTTCCTTGTAAGTATTAATGGAAACTAAAGCAATGAAAGCTCAGCATGCCTAAAGGTACATCTCCATGTTAGAGATGTGCAGCAGAAGCAATGGGAAATGTGGGAATGTGACTGACAGAATGCATTTTTTCGTTTATCTTTTTCTGAAAAAATATCTATGTGGGATAATGCCACGAGGGTTGCACTAAAAGTGAAGAAAATCTTCACAAGACACTTGTGGTATTGTCAGGATCAGAAGAGCAGGCTGAGGAAGCAGACAAAATATCCAGATTAAAGCTAAACATATAAAAGTATATGTATGTAAATTAATAGTTAAGAATATACATATGTCATTTATGAAATATTAATGATATATGACACATATGTAATATGTAAAATATTGTGGTGGGTTTAATGCTGGCTAAAATCAATAGTGCACTTACTCAATTCTTGATGTGAGATATGGATTAGGAGGAGGGCAAAGCTGGCTCAGAACTTAAAAGGTATGAAGAAAACTTTAATAACAGAACTAAAATAATAAGAAGCATCAGAATAAAACCTTCAGAACACTTGTCCCCCCCCTGCCCGACTTATTTTCTTTCCCATCTGACAACGTGGAGACAAAACCTGGGATTTTCAATCTCTTCCACCAGTTCTTGTGGGGAGAGGAATTTTCTTTTGCCATGCCATGGAGACTTCTGCTGAAGAAACAGCTCTCTTGTAGCCTCTCATTTCCACAAATAGCAGCTGCCTGGGAAAAAAATCTGCAATTGTGAAGCTCCTCCCATTTTCATAGCCTTCCCACAGCTGAATTTATGGGCCATGTCAGTTTATGGGTGTGGTGGTTTCACATTGGGGAAGAAGTCAGAAACCACCCACGGAAGTGATTTCTTTGAGAGAAGCTGCTGAGAGCTTCCTCTGTGCCTAGGACAGGCCAAGAGCTGGCTAGTTCTGAGAACTGACAGCATTTTGAAGCATTTAGAAAGTAGATCTGCCTCTGTGAATTCCACATTTTAAAAGCCACAAGCCCAGGAACTCTCTCTCTTTGCTTCCAGCCTCAAAAGGTAACCAGAGCTTTAGTGGGGCCGGCCCTGCTCCCCTGTAGCCTGTGCGGCCTGGGGGGGCCTGGCCGGACCCCAACAGCTCCCGGGTGGGGGATGGAGGCTGGGGGGTCCCAGCCCAGGCTGGACCACGGCTGCTGCCATCTCACCAACACTAAACCCCCCCCAGCCTGCACTGACAGCTCCAGGCTGAGCCAAGAGCGGCCGCCCCTCCCAGCAGCTGCCGGGCTGAGGGAGGCACCAGCACGGTCTGAAATCAATCGCCGTGACTGCTGTGGCTATTGCCTACAACCATCTGCAGGCCTGGCAAGAGTTAACCCTTTCAGTGCACAGATGAGGCCTGCAGACCATGATTCTCCCTTCAAGAGAAAAGGACAGAGGATATGTAGAAGACAATGTGAAAACACCTAAGTCAGTAAAGAAAGAGTCAAGCCCCAAACAAAAGGTGAATTCAGTGTTAGGCTGAAAAATTCTTCTAGTAGGGCCATAGAGATGCACAATGATACACTGAAATATCTCCTTTAATTCATGAGAGAGTATGGGGGGGATGAAGTATTCAAACTGTAGATGTGAGCAGAAGCATCCACTGATAAAACCAAGCAGATGTTGGAGTAGCTGTGATCCCATGAGAAGCTTGAACAAAGAGAGAGAGATGAGAGTGATGAAGACCCTTTGCCCCCAGGGAGAGAAGAAGAAAACCTCTGAGATGATCACAGAGACAGATGAAGAGAACCTTTAACTTTGAACATCTCACCCTTAAAATAATACCCCACGAGTTAATGGCCCATGGACACACCAGGGGGAGTGAAAATGGAGGGCTGTGAAAATGGGAGGAATTTCATGATGCAGAACTTTTCCTGGGCAGCTGCTATTCATGGAAATGAAAAGCCACAGGAAAACTGTTTCTTGTGGAGAAGTCTCCATATCATGACAAGAGAAAACTCCTCTCCCTACAAAAACTAGTAAAAAACTACTGTATAGTTGGTACTGATTTAACATCCCAGGTTTTGTCTCTATGCTGTCAGTTGGGAAAAGAAAATAAGTTAGGCAGAGAGAAGAAAGGTGTTTCAGAAGTTTTATTCTGATGCTTCTTATTCTTGTGGTCCTGTTAATAAAGTTTCTTTATACCTTTAAAGTTTTAAGCCTGTTTTACCCTCCTCCTAATCCATATCTCACAGCAAAAAGTAAGTAAGTGCACTAGTAACTTTAGCCAGCACTAAACCAACCACAATGGGGTACTGTTTTAAAGATGAGCTATTCAAAAGCAAAGGTTCTCTTCATCTATCTCTGTGATTATCTCTGAGAACAGAGGTCTTCTCTCCCTGGGGGCAAAGGGTCTTCATCTGTCACTGTTGGACATGAAATGATTCACACAGACGCAGCTCAAAGTGTGGTGACAAAAGAAGAGTTTATTTGTTCTTTCAGTATTCATAGGTTTTTGACAACAACCAGGGATTGGATAGTCAGGTTACCACCTTCCCAGCCACACTGGCCGTGAGAGATGTCCATCAAAAGGCGTATCTTTAATGGAATGTATAAACACCTGTGTTTATAGTTACTTTCCTGGGAAAATGGCTAGAAATCATGAAAACAATATTGAAAGGTCTGATTCTCAGGGCGACACTCATCACTCTCATCTCTCTCTCTGTTCAAACTTCTCATGGGATCACAGCTACTTCAACATTTGCTTTGAATGGTTGCCTCTGCTCAGGTCTACAGTTTGGACACTCCATCCCCCCATACTTTCTCATGAGTTAAAAGGGATACTTTATTGTATTGTAGTCCACATCCATGACCTTATCAAAAGAACTTTCATCCCCAATATTAAGGCATCTCCTCATTCTCCTTCCATCTGGAACTTGACTCCTTTACTGACCTTGGTATCTTCATATTGTCTTCACTCTGTCCTTTTTTCTTGAGAGAGGATCAAGGTCTGTAGGTCTCATCTGTGCACTGGGAGAGTTAATATCTCTCAGGCCTGCAGATGGTCATGATGGTTTCTGCTGGCAGTGGCCGCAGCAGTCACGGTGTTGGATTTCAGGCCACACGGGGCCCCCCTCCCTCTGCCGGGCAGCTGCTGGGGATGGGGTGGAGGGACTGCCTGGCCCAGCCCGGAGCTGCTCCTGGGGCCCAGAGGACCCCAGCTCAGTGTGGGCTGACAGCAGGGGCAAGGCTTGGTGTTAGCAAGATCTTAGCAGCTGTGAATTGGCCCAGTTTCAGCCCGGGCCCAGCAGCCTCCCACCCCCAGCTCGGCCCCCCAGGCCACGCAGACCATGGTGGAGTGGGGCAGGCCCTGCCAGCGGTCAGTTACCTTTTGAGGATGGAAGCAAGAGAGAAATTTCCCGGGCTTGCCTGTTCTTAAAATGTGGAATTCACAGAGACAGACCCAGCTTCTAAATGGATTAATAGGGTGTCAATTTTCAGAGCTAGCCAGATATTGTTTTTTTCCAGGCACAGAGGAAGCTCTTTGCAGCTTCTCTCAGGAAAATAATTTCTATGGGTGGTTTTTTCTCTCTTCACCAAATATCAATTAATGCAAAATCAGCACAAACAGATATCAAACTGATGTAAATGGATTCAGATTTAACTCAGTGCATTCTCCTGGAGACTGAGTAGTTTGGGCTGGAGCTTTAGACTGGAAATATGCTCAATGTTTGTAAAATAATTAGTGAATTAAAACATGAATGACAGAAGACATCCTCTAAGAAAATGCACCATGCAGTGTAATAAGAAAATAATGAAGTGCTTACTAAAAAGAGGTCTACTTTAGATACAATTTTTTGAGACTCAGTCACACCTCAATACTTGCTTCTCTACAGGAGAGCCATGAGACAAATCTTGTCCCTGATCCAACTGGGCAGGAAACATCGTGGTTCTCACAGGGCTCAGAGCAGGCTCTGAAGCAGGCAGCTGTGTGCAATGGTGTCTTGGGATGAAGCTCCCAGCCCTCTGCCCAGCTGGGTGCCAAATGTGGGTGGGGAGAGTCACACTCCAGGATGAGCATCTGAAGGGTGTGATGAAAAATCTGAGGCCCAAAATCAAGTTAACCTTCATCTCTGTCTGCTAACTACCTAACAGCACTGAGGTTCATGCCTAGAAAAAATCTGAAAGGTTTTTGGGAAGACATGAAGCCTTTACAGTGCTGTTTACTCCAAAACAGCTTCAGGCTATTAGTTGGCTGAGATTTTTCTTTATGTGGAATGAGTCAACCAGAAAATCTGTTTCAAACTGAAGTAAGTAGAAGAAATCTTGAGACAAATTGCTCATGAGAAGAAATTGCTTGCACTAGCTCATACTCCTGCATTGTAGACTAAACAATCATTAATCATCTACCTGCTTATGCAACCACAAGATAAAATGCCCTTGATAGGACGGGACTGGGACATGGCAAATGCCATTCCACTTTTCAAAAGGGATTTGGGGAACCACTGATTTTACTGTCTTTATCAGGCAAGCATATGGAAAGTATTCCAGAGAATGTGATTGGTAGAAAGATGGAAAAAAAATCTGTTAGAAATAGTGATGATTCATGATGATTTTATAAAGGGGAAAGTGCTTCAGTGTTGAAGCAGAGAGACTGGAGGTCCCCAGTAAGTGAGGGCAGGGGTCCAGCTGGATGCCAGGAGACAGGAGAGTGCCTGCCATAGAGCCCTGTCCCCTCCACCAGGCCAGGCTGCTGCTCCCTGTCAGCTGTTCCCATTTCCCACTCCACAAAAGTGATGGGTGGTGGCACCCTGGGGTCCCCAATGTGCTGCTCAGGAGCAGCGTGAAGGGGCTGAGGTGGAGGGCATGGAGTGATGCCTCCTTGCCTGCAGACGTCTGAGTCACTGGCCAAGGAGATACCAGTGACTCCTCACCAATGCATCTCAAATGAGATTTGAAAATGAGCCATGAATTTTGACAGCACCTTTCCAGAGAAAGTTGAAAACTGCCTTTTTACTTCCCGATTCTCCATTGGGTTTATGTAATAATTTGTCCCAGATGCTGCTGTCTGCAGTGTAAACCACAATAGGACTTGTCAGAGAGTATAACTAGTAGAGCAGTAACAGTAGTATGATTAGTGAACAAATGACAATCTCTAGGTTGCAAAAAGACCTTACAACAAAACAAATATTTTCCTGTGGTTCTTTGAATGCCAATGGCCTTCCCTCTGATGTTGTTGGGTTGTTTTGTTTTTTTTTGAAAGCTGTGGTTTCAATCCTGGGTGAAGAGAGTTGGTTGAGCACTGCTGTCTTCTACCTTGTCAGTCAGGCTTGTGTTTGTGTCTTGGTTTGGAGACAACTTCTAGGAGAAAAACACTCTAAAATGAGTAATTTTCTCTAAAGAGAGCGGGCTTTAATAACTCCCTTTTCTTCTGCCAATAAGAGAAATCGATAGCAGGGGATGAAAGTGAAAAAAAAGAAAAAAAAACGTCAACTGTGTAGGAAAACATTTTAACAGAGCAAGGGCATGATAATTTAGTAAAAGCCTGTCTGCACAACCCAGCTTTCAACCCAGACGACAATTCCAGGGACAGTGTCCTTGGAACTTTCCTGGAGCAGTGAGAATGAAGAAAAACACTGATGTTTTATACAAGAAAAGGAATGATAAAATGTATTAGTCAATAGTAGCTTGTTCAGCTGCGCAAACCCTGTAGGACCCTATAAGAATGTGCTAAAGATAGAAATAAAGGGAAGTTCACTTTTACCTCTCTGAGGACTCTGTGAATATTCTGAGCGTTTTCCATTAAAACTGTTTATTGTTACACATACATATTATAATATTGGCTTTTCACAAGAATTAAGATGAATGCTGTATGTATCGTGTTAAAATGGCTTTGCTGTAATAGTCAATATAGGATGTTTGAACTGTCTGCTTAGATAGGATAAATTCAATGAACAAATGATGAGGACTCTGCTGATTATCAACACTCACTGTCTGTGGAAAGAAGGAGCCAAGGCCCAAATTAAAAGGTGATAAGAAGAGGATTAAAACCACAAGCCAAGAAACACACATGCTCTAAAAAAGGTGGACCCAAGGAGTGGTCATGCTAAACAGTTTCTGGAAAATGTGAACTAGTTAATAGAAAAGTTTTAATTTGCATAAAGTCTATGAATATGCATCAGGTTGATGCACTAGAAATGGTAATAAAGAGTGTTTCCAAAGCACCAGGTGTGCTCTTGGCAGAGTGCCAAGCACCCGGCTCTTTTAAGCCTTCACTTTATTGTCTTTGTTTCCTATTGTTTTTTTTTATTAAACTTTTTCAGTTCCTCTAATTCTTCCGCTGGGATATTTCTCATACCTTTCTTTATTTCCTTTTGCTTTTCTTCTTCTTTCTCCTTTTGTGCTATATTTATACTTGGCTCATTTCCATTCTCATTTTTTTCAAAACAAAAAAAAAATTTCATATTGAGGACAAATTTGATCACTGTAAGGATAAGGAGCTCATCTATTAAATCCTAGATTTTTCCCTACCCAATACATTTTCCAATTTTTAACACAAATATCTATAAAATTGCTGTGAATGTAACAGGCAGCACTAACATATGGATGTGCTATGAACACAGATTCCATCTTGTCCCTGGCTCACAGAGTGATTGCATTTGTCACATGGATCGGAATTATTGGGACTGTGTTTTCACAGTTTGTTCTCCCATTGTTTGCTTTTGTGCTGCTTGTTTTATTATCACTTGTTCTTTTCTTATCTCTTGTATTCTGTCCCATCCAGCTTTATGGTATTGACCAGTTGCCAAGGGTATCATAATAGACACAGTGAAAATAATCCTCAGGAGTTTTAACTCTCTACCTTTCTCAAGGCCCCTTGGGTTGCAGCCAAGGGCCGAGGTGCCAGTCTTCTTGGTAGCAAAGTTAAGATCCTGGGAACTGGTCACTGACACGTTTGGTCTCACTGGTACCCTTGGCCCCATAAGGTTCGTATGAGCCACTTCAACTCTGTTTGCTTCAAGGATGGCACAGACTTTGCAGCACTGTCTTATCTCTCTCCCTCAGTTAGTCAGCTACTTTTTTCTTTAATCTAAACTACCAAAGCTCCATAGATGTGCCAGCCACAATAAAAGTTACCTTTTTACACAACTTCAGTTAACAATCCCATTGGTTGGTTGGTTTTTGCTTAAAATTAGTTACAATTACAAAACACAGACTCTTAATGGGCTGAATGTTCAATTTTGCTACTTCACTGGAATACCACACGGTGTCGCTAATCTCCAGATTATCTTCCTCAATTAATAAAATAGATTTTAAGTTTTCTTTCACAGGGTTTTATTTTAATGATTAACAGAGGGTGCTCTTGGCACAGTTTTTGCTGTTAAATAAATAAAGCATTTAGTCAAAACCATCTATATTTACTATACAAAATACTGAAAAGCAAATATATTTAAAAGATAAGGAAATTTAAGGTTTTGTGAAAAGAAACTGCTACATGTTACTCATAATGCACACAACACAACTGCAACACAGTATTTAGATACTGTATTTTCATACATGGCTGGTGTAAAGTTTTCATAAGGGAATGCCATGTTATTAAAATGTGTTTGTGCTTCACAGACTCAGAGCAAGGCAGAATTTGTCTTTTGAATGTCTAAATGCAATAAACTAAACCAAATCAATGCCAGGTTGTAACAAATGGTCAGTCATGTTCTATGTCAGAGCTCACTTGGTACAGCCAGTACTGCACACTTCTCAGTCAGATGGGATTTTGGTAGTGCTGCTGTTTTCTTTTCCAGCAAAATATCTTTGGGTGAAGAAGCAGTTTTACCCCTTTGCTGCCCTTCAGTTTATAAAGGATACAATGGATAACCCTCACTTTCCTGTCTTCTAGTAATAAATTCATCTTTCCCCCGGGGAAGCCACAGGGCAGCATAGTTGCTCTCTTTCTGATTAAAAGGTTCCTTTGAATTTACATACTGACTTAAAGCCTGACAAATCCAATCTTCAACCCATCCAAACTTTGGCCAATATAAGTTAGCTTTTCAGATAATTTCCTTTGTCCATTCAAACATACAATAATTAATCATTTTCTGCTTGCTTTTTCATCTCCGTGATTCCCATGCATCTCAAAATCGTAACATCATCCCCAGTGGCCTGTCCTGAGGAATGCTCCCCTCCTGAGAAACCCCCTCATGGTTCTCAGGTACACCAGGCTCTTGCAAATTTCCCTCATAATTCGCAGCCCCTGGGTTTAAGAACTTACTCTCCCTTGAATCCATTTTTGGCAGCAATTAAGAAATCTTCAGTAGCAGGAGAGTCTTGATTTCCCTCACGCATGTCATGGTTCAACCCCCTCCCTTAATATTATTCTGTTGCACTATCTCATCTCTTGCCAACTACTTGCCTCCTGCCTAATTCTATCTCCCTCTCAATCTGTCTTCCCTGACTATTTCCTTCTGGCCACTTCCCTTTGCAATCCCTCTTAGTCTCCTACTGAAGTTGCCAACTATTTCTCTTTTCAAAGAAAGTTGAACCTGACTCAATCACTCCCCTCCTGAGTCACTTCACTCAGCAATCAGATTGCTCTTTTCTCCCTGAGGACCTTCCCGTGGGTTCTCAGACTGGCACCCTCCCTGCCAGTCCCTCCCAGGGATCCTCACTCGTTCTTTCCTTTCACTTCCCTCCTTTCCTGGCTGGTCCCCTCATGGATAGATGAAACCGCAGTACTCAGAGGTTCCCATTCGTATCGGGGATCCAGGCTGCCCAGCCCCTGTCTTGGACACTCCACACACACACAGGCACACAGCTGCCCCCTCTGCCCAGCCCCGTGGTAATCACACAGTCTGTTTTCCCACGCAAGATGTTTTACTGGCACTTTTTACAGGAGCTTTTCTGTGCTCTTCCTATAGCTAGCTTCTTTTGCTTATGTTTTATTGTAATTGGAACTCCTTCTCCAAGGGAGCACGATCTAACCTCAGGACCACCTTAAAGACTGGTGGGGAGCTCCCTCCTGAGACTAGCTGCTCTTCCCCCAGACTGGAGTTCCTGGGTTTGAGCACCAAAATTGTTATGAATGGAATTAGACAGCTAGATCTATTGAATTAACAGCAGTTTAATTAAAGATGAATACAATTTACTGAATTGAATAACAATTTGGTATAAATGAATATAATTTAGTAAAAGAATACAATTTAGCAAAAAAATACAATTTATATATGTAATTTGCCAGTAATTAAGTATGATTAAAACATAAGCAAAACCAACCGGGGTACGGCGAGGGTTTCTCACCCTACCTCATGTACAAAACATAGCAATTCAAACTGAGCTTATACATATTCATTAATGTTTCCTGTAAGTTTCCTCACACTTTCAATTCTTAAATTCTGTGTCACTATACTTCACATGCCTCACTTGTTACTAGGGGGTCTTCAGTCTTCTTTTGGTGGTCTTTGGACGAAGGCTTACACTCATCCTTGTTGTCCTCTGAATAACCTTACAAGTTGCACGTGCGTACTAAGCATTGTGTGATGTAAGTAAGCATTATATTCCAAGTGAGAGGAATGATGAGCTTGTCTTTACAAACAAGCTGTGGGTCAGTTGATAAGATGTAGCTATCAGTGACAGACAACAGAAACAATGGGATGGATTCCAGTAGAAGATCAAAAGGGCACTAAAAGAACACTATGAATTCCATAAAAGTTAAGAAGGGATTATGCACTGGGGGTGGGGGGGAGGTATGGCAGATATCAGGCGTTCCGGGAAGCCTGTACCTCTCAAGTACCTCAGCCTATGGGGAAAGAGAGAAGGGACAAGTGGCCGGGAATTAGGATAAAAAGGAGGCTGCGCCCTCCAAAAATTTGAGAGACCCCAGGGGAATGCCCCATGGCCTCTCCCTTTATTTGAATAAAGTAAAAGGCCTGTCTCCTTTTTGGACATAAACCTCTAGTGTTTGTGGATTAATTTTCCTGACACAAGAATTAGCCTTGCATTTCATAGTTAAAACCATCATTTCAGACCCTATGCTTGATGTCATTCCAACTTTGTCCATCTCAAGGTTGATTCTGCTTTGAGACATTACTTAAAACTACATCCTGTATCCTATTTTTAACATGCAACATCTGCAAAGGGTCCATCTGTCCTGTAACACTAATTCCCTTTATTGCTTTATAATAATAACTTTCCAAATAGTTACAATTTAGTTAGCACAAATCATTTCCATTTATCACAAACCTTTTAAAATGTATCAAAAGAGTGAATGTAATTTTTCACATTATTAACAAAGCAAGATACCCAGAAAGCACAGGAAAGAAAGAAAATGGAACCTTAAACCCCACCCTCACCTCACAGTGTGGCCAAGAGGAAAAGATGGTAGCTGCCTGTCTTTGTGAGGGGGGGAGGACAGAGTTCACAGCAGCTGAGAACCTGTTGGATTTCTGGCGTGGGTGTTCTCCTTGCACCAGGCGAAGTTGGTGGAGTTTAACGTCCCTCCTTTTGCTGGCTTGGTCTTTCAGGGGTTTGGACTGGCCAGAGCCACCCCACAGGCTCCCTAGACTGGAGAGAAAAACAACAACAACAACAACAACAACAACAACAACAACAACAAGCTGCCAAAAAGATTTTCCAGGGAAAAGCCTCCAGGCCAGAGGAAGGGTAAACAAACAAACAAAGAAACAAACAACAAAAAAAACCCCAACAAAAATCAAAAAACCAGAAGCTTCTTTCCTAAATTGGAGAAAATTAATCCAGCAAACAAAAGGCAATGAAGTAAAAATCTGAGTAGCTTCTCTCAGGCCACTTCAGAGAGAGATCGAACAGAGCCAGCGCAGAAGCCCAAGGTTCCCCACCCCATCCCCCGGCTCCATTGTATAGCTACAGCAGTCATTTTCTGGGCAAAAAGCAGGGAGTTAGGAAATAAAGCACCATCATAAAATCACCTGAAGACAGTTTCACAGCACACCATCAAATCCTCTTGGATCACAGGATGAGAAAACAGCTCACACAGGCTACTACTGCAAAGTAGTGACTACCAGCAGTTTTAAGCTCTAGTGGGCACAACTGTGAGAAAAGGGAACTCCCACCCAATACCAACCCCAGTTTTCTAATTCCCTGGCCTCTTTTCTCCCAATACATGTGGTCTTTTCTGGGAATTCACCATGAGTATCCCTGTAATACTCCAACCTTGCCTATGAAAATCCTAAATTAGGATTGGATGGAAAAATAGTTTATAGATTTGTCCAAGACTTGCAAGCAATGAATAAATGGGTGACTGTACCACAATCAGTAGTTCCTGATCCTTCAACAGTGATAGCCAAGTTGCTTTGGCTAATGCCAAGTGGTTTACACCAACTGAGTTGTGTGAAGCCTTTGTCCTATTCTGGTGCATCTAGAATCTCAGTATATTTTTGCCACCACCTGGGAAAGGAAAAAATTCACATTTACTAGATTCCAACATATCTAGTGGTCATGTTATAAAATGTGTGGTCCACATAAAAGAAATGTAGACTTATCAGTTCAGAGGTTCAGCTGTGCCTAATATACTCTTGTGACTTACTATCATCCTACACCAAAGGCTCTTGGTAAGCATAGAATATCACCAAGCCCCCCTTTCCTACTCAGTGCAGCCTGAGGTTATCAGGCTCCCCTCAGAGTTTCATGCCCCACATCTCAGTGGTGTGTAAACCACACCACACAGTCCGTTGTCTGTGGTCCAGCAGCCATGGAGGATCCTTGGAGTGGCCAGAGGCCAGAAATTCACATGGACCAATATTTAACACCAAGCAAACAAAAGCTGTGATGAAATCTGGGTAAGCCTCTACACAGGTTCTGTATGAGGCAAAGAAATTATTTCACACATCACAAACCCTGGGGAATGTGAGAGGTGTCTCCTTGTCCTTCCAAGATGAAATACATCACTCCTGGCCTGTGTGCCACAATTTCTGCAGAGATGGATCTTCCCTGACAGGGGCTGGAGACTGCAGGTGAGTAGGCAGCTGGGAGGGGACACAGGGAACTGCTGATCCTGACTGACCTGAAAAGGGATATTCCAGACCATATGGCATCAAGCTCAGCAAGAAAAGCTAAAGGAAACAAGCCAGTTGTGAGAAATGACCACTCACTTTTAAAAATTTCAGAGGTTTATGAAACCTTAACAAATACAACAAAGGACTGAATAAGGATGTAAAAAATGAGGTTCACATTTTTTATATAAAATTTAGAAAGTTTAATAGAAGGACAATTAGGAGACAGAGATAAAGCAAAATGAACAAGTACAGCCAGGTGCCTCAGCATTCAGCCAAGAACACGCCTTACTAACAAAGGATTGTCTCTTAAAAACACAGATCTCTTCTATATTCATAAATTCTTATGCATGATTGAAACATTCCTCTTAAGTTTTAGATGTTCTTTTGTGTCACTTCAACTCCCCCCTCCCCAACAGATCAATCTTCTTGGCTCCCTTGAGTCTCACACTCCCCAATAACAGAGGTTCAATAAATTCCTCCCTTCGAGCTTCATCTTATCCTTCATCAGGATAAGATAATCTAAGAATGCAGGGGGGTGGGTTTATGACTATCTTTTCAGTCTCTGGGTTATATGAACAAAAGCAGTCTTTATTTTAATATGCTACAGCCTAAAAAATATATTTATGTATTACAACACTATTTCTAAGTTTCATCAATAACAGAAATTAAAAAACTATATTAATACATCAAAGTTTTCCAACATTATACATATAACATTCATTTTAATATTTACAAAAAACCCAATAATATAATATGTATCTATAACAAGGAAAAATAACAGCACTGGGAGCTCTGTAACTGTCCACCACATGCTCATTGACAAAATGGTTGTCCCACCTTTTATACCCCTGGTGCTGCATCAGGCAAACCTGGCTCTTCCCAAAGTCTGTTAGTCAACTTCTTCTTTGTCATCCATTGGTGGAGACTTTCTTGCAACTTCAGTTCAAGTAGTTCAGGTATTGTCACACCGCACATCCCTAGCAACAGGCCTTCCCAGACAGCCAAGGCTGTCCAATGACAACAGTACAGAGGGAGGAGAAAAGGGGACTATGGGAGGGAGACAGAGGATATCCAAACAACAAATAATAACATCAGTACAACTTCTCTTAACATGCACAAAATATTCATCCCCTAATTGCGAGAGCAATTCATTATATTGCCTGTTATAACACAGTGAACCCTAACTGTTGTCTGTATTGGAGGCTGAAGTGAACTTGACAGGGCACAAGTGGCAAAAGCAACCTATGACAGCCAGCCCAGAGGCCCATGTATCCTTGGCATAGACTACATCAAGGGATGGTAATTCAAGGACCCAAAATGTTACTGTCTTTGGTGTAGCTGCTGTGGGTATGGAGAAAACTAAGCAGCTGTCTCCCTTGTCTGGCCTCTTGGAAGATGCCTCTGTTGTGGGGTTGCTGTGAGATTGAAGAACAGCAGGTGCTGATGGCAGCAATAACCCACTGTCTGACCCTCCCTGGTTCCCAGCAATGAGCTGACTGTGAGCTGGAGACACAAGGAGTGATCAGCAGGACCCACTCATTCTTTAACCACTGCATATAGCCACTGTTAAAATTTGATGGAGTAGGGAGTTAGAAGTGGGCTATCATCACCTCAACAGTCACAGCACTACCATGTATTGCTGTCCGAGATGTGCTGGAGCTCCAGTACCAACGAGAGTCCAAGCAGCCCAATGGAATGCCACAGCTGATATTTCCCCTGTGTTTATCTCAGTCCTTGTGGCAGCAGAGTGCAAGTTTGCTGTTGTGTGAAGGGGTATCCAACACAATCAGAATCTACTGTCTTAGGGGTTGGAGCACAGCCTTACCATTTGTCATGAACTTACTCAGGCTGCACGGAAACAGGTTGATGCTTCTCCTGAATGCCTGCGTCATGCTGATAACTTCATCATTACAGTCAATTCTCTGTGACCTGGAGTAGGTCCAGCCGAGTGGCGTGGCAAAAATACAGGGACAGGTGCAATGGGGAGCCCAAAATAAACATTTTAATGTTCATACAGACCACATGGCCTGAGGTGCTGCAAACAAAAGACCCAGGGTGTGGCAAGCTTCACAACGTAAAGGCATATCTGAGGGCAAAGGTCCAATTGCAGCCACAGGACAGGGTTTTGACCTTGTAAGTCTAAGGTCCTACTGTTATAAATGCAAAGGCAATTTTGGATTAAATAAAAAATAAAAGATTTATTGTAAAACAATTTTGATAAGAAACAACAACGAGAGAAAAAACCACAATAAAATAAGCAGCTCAGTGCTGGGTGGACCGGGTCTATACCAAAGGTATAGGTGTTCCCAAATCCACGTTCGAGAGTCCTCTGGCCTGGGTTTTTATAGGAAGTTTATGTCCCGAGGCCAAATTCCAAGCAGGCACCATTCACCAAAAGGTCCTTG
>NC_031788.1:535211-543722 GCF_001522545.3 Parus major
CTGGGATGACTCTGTTAGCATCCCCCCAGCACCCCATCTCCCAAGGGCTTCAGGTTTATTCCCTCCATTTCAGGAACCCAGTCCAGGGTTTGATATATCCCAGCTAGATCAGTTCCCACAATGCAGAAGAAGGGCTGAGATCATCTCTCCTCCAGACCTTGGTGAGGGGACTTGTGGTTTGAAACCGCAGGAATCTAAGAGTGAATACACTGACCTGGAGAAGAGAGCTCCTGACTCTGGCTGGGAGGGTGAAAGGATGACCGCAATTACTGCACTGTGTGGATTCAATGGCCTGTCAATCAGATCCATGGAGTACAGGACTGCAGGGATACAGAATATGCCCTAATGCCATCAGGGTGCAAGACCTGCACTCCTTGGGACAATGCTTGTGTGGGTCACTAGTCCCTCAATGCCCAGCAGTGTCATGTCAGGATCCATGTGGTTGCTGGGAATACGGATCTTCCATTGTGCTCCACAAGCAGTCCTGCTGCAGCTTGGCTTGAAGAGAGAATCCTGAGTGGACAGGGAAGAAAGAGACTGTAATCTTAGCTTTTTTATACATAAATAAAAGTTACATGACAATGGTAAGGTGCATGAGCCTTGTGATAATACATGGATATCAGGACAATTAATCCTCAAACACCATAGGTTTATGTCCAAAAGGCAGAAAGAGGAGTGCTGGAACTTTATTTAAATAAAGGGAGAGGTCATACGGCATTCCCCAAGGAGTCTCTCAAAATTTTTA
The DNA here is from genome assembly GCF_001522545.3 of Parus major. Lineage (NCBI taxonomy): Eukaryota > Metazoa > Chordata > Aves > Passeriformes > Paridae > Parus > Parus major. The sequence continues at coordinate 535,957 of NC_031788.1, forward strand.
GAGGATGCAGCCTCCTTTTTGTCCTAATTTCTCAGCCACATTTCCCTCTCTCTTTCCCCATTGGCTGAGGTACTTCAGAGGTACAGACTTCCCGAACACTTAATACCCCTTCTATTGTATGCTCCCTGTAATATATGTTGGTATAATTCGTGTTTTATTGTACACATATAAAATCAAGTATAAAAGCATGTTTTATGTAAAAAAAACCAACCAAACAAAAAACCCACAAGCAATTGAGATTGCAAAAGCAGCTGCTGGAAAACCAGGAATTTGCAAGAGAACGACCCAGCAATTAACACTGAGAAGAGGTGGGTCCACCCAAGCAAGATAAACGCTCTAACGACCCAGTGATTAACGCCTTGTAGCGACCTGATCTGATTCTCCAGGACCATACATCTCAATGTCGGTTTCCCGTAAAAAACTACACAGACTCCCTCTACTTCTAAGAAAAAAACTCACCACGATTCAACATATCAAAGCCTGCTTCCTGAAAAAACACTCAAGCTTTATCTCCTTCTCAGAAAACTCATCAATAGTCCAGTAGCAGAAATATGAATATGTAACAACACAAGAAAAAGAAAGAAATTGAAGCTGCATAGCCTCAAGCTGTAAAAACTGTATAAAACACAGCTCTCCGAAAGACAAGTTGTGAACTTGGGGGAATCAGTGCAATAGAGGCTGGTTCAGAGTTCACCCAGCACTGATCCCGTGCTTGACGCTGACTGTGATTGTGGTTGTTTCCATAATTAGTGTTGTGAATTCAAGTTGTAAATATTGGCTTTTCACAATTATTCTATGTTATAAATGTTATATGCTATATGATTTTGCTATATTTTTTTCTCTCATAGCAAGTTATAGGCTTAGATATGAATTCTGAACGGTAAGGATATGTTTCATCCGGACAAGGCAAGATAACTCCAACAGGCAAGACAATGGGAGGACCAAGCTGTTATTCCAACAGAAGGACAGTGGAAAACAGGCTGTTATCAGCAGCAGGTAATAGAGAGCAAACTGTTATCAAAAAGCCGATACCAGGACATTGGCAGGGGGGAAAGATATGAAGCCCAGCTGCTCTCAGAGGAAGGATGAGGGGCCCAACTGTTATCAACACTGACCATTTGCAGAAGAAAGGAAACCAAACTCCAATTAATGCTGACCAGCTAGAATAATGATGACCAGCAAAAAAAATGCTGACCAGCAGAATATAAAACTGTACACGAGCATGTTCTAAGAAGGCGGAACCAGGGAGGGGACATGCTTTGAATATGCATTAAACCCTCACAGCAGGATGGGATAAAAAGGTGTTCCCAAGATACCAGGTGTGCTCTTGGAAGCATGCCAAGGCACCCGCCCGTAACTCTTTGCTTTATTTTATGTCTCTTATTGTCTTTATTAAACCTTTTTAAAATTTTACAGGAGTGAACTTCATTTTTCACATTAGATTTTACAATTTTTTTTAATAAAATCCTTATTGATAAAATTTGGCTGATTTTATTTATAACACTCCCCAGCATGTTTTCCTTTTTCCTTTTTTCTCTCAATCCAGAGATGCAGCACAGTCTTGAGTAACAGTCTGCATCAATTAGTGGAATTCATATAGAATTTATGGTTCCCCCCTCAATGCTTCTTTATCACAATTTACCTCTCCTTATCTAGCCTTATCTACCATCAGCCCAACAGTTTATTTGTGAAGACACCTTCTTCTCATTCCTTTCATGGAGAATCCACACAAGGTGAACTTCAGAGAGCTGGGAGGCAGCACAGCAGCAGCTGGCAGCCCTAAGGCTACTCTCAGTGGTTTTGAAGTCACACACAGTGAGTGGACAAGGAAAGGTGGCTCTCCATGGGCTGCTACAGGTGAACTTCAACTTCCTTTGCTCTGCTGCTGTCAAGATTGATGTATGAGATTGGAAGGAGTGTTTGTTCCTCCCACTTATCAGGTAAGGGGCTGAGAGGAAGATGGGCACAGCAAGCAGACTGTAATCTGGGGAACGGGGATCCATGAGTCACTTCTGCAGTTTCACCTCTGAACATGTGGCTGCTGGCTCTGAGCCTCTCTTGTCTAATAACTTGTTGGAGGTTAGGATTGCTCCTTTTGTTTACATTCTCTCAGGGAATTTTCCCCCATATGTTGCTAGGAGACAAAACTGATTGGTACTTCAGAGAGACAAAAGAAGTTGCCGGTTCAGGGGAAGGGTAGGGCTGGCTACTCTTATTAGCTGAGAAGTTTCTCTTGTGGGAGCAGAGATACTGGGAGACTTGGGCTGGAGGAAGGGTCCTGGGCACAGTTCCTAGCTCTCTCTTGCTCTCACGGCATCAGAGAGGCAACAGGCTGTGGTTCCTGTGGGGAGAATTCGGCACCACTGTGAGGCTCCGTCTCCTGCTGTCTTCTCCTACAACGAGTGAGGTTCTGCTTGTGGTAGTGTTATAAATGCACTCAAGAGAGTGATACGATTCAATCAAAGTAAATTTTTATTAATTACAGCAAGCAAGTAATAAGCAAATATCAGCGCTGGGTGACAGGGGAGTCTTCACTCCGCCAACTGCCGCGCTTCCAATTTCCGTGTTCTCCCTTTTAAGTGGTACGGCTTCCGGGCTACGTGTCCTTTCTCGGGTGTCTCTGCGCATGTGTCTCCAGTTGCTAGGGGGTCTTTTTCTGCCTTCTGGTGGTCAGAGGATGAAGATCAAGAGTCTTCCTCAGTCCTATCCTTTTGACCTTTCTTTGCTGTTTCCTTTTAAGGATTATCTTGGTAATTCCCTGGAATTCAAGAATGCTAGCAAGGCTGTTATTAATCATGCAAGCATCATAGCAGCCTTCAACCTCATCCTGATTTCACAAAGCACAGTTTTGCAAAGCATCGTATCTACATGTTTAGGCAAACAAAAGGGTCTCTATTTATCACAATCCCCCCTTTTTCTAGTTCTTACTTTTGTTCGCTAAATCTTTGTAGTTCCCTTTTACTTAACTCCAAATAATCTTCTCTCTCTTCCCCATTTAAGGCTTCATATTTAGCTCGTATTAACATAAGGTGAGCTGCTTCTAACCTGCTTTTCACAATGCTAATGATCTTGTTAAAAATGCAAGGGCCGAACGTAAGTCCTAAGATTAGTAAAATTAGCGGCCCTGCTATGGTGGATTGTAGAGATGTTAACCAGGGAGAATAGTTAAACCAGGATTCGTACCAACTTTGTTGCATTTCTTGTTCTCTCTTTCTCATTTCCAGTCCTTCTCGTAATTTGGCCATGGTTTCTCTTACTACCCCACTTTTGTTTACATATACACAGCATTCTTCCTTGAGTGCAGCACATAGGCCCCCTTGTTGTAAAAATAATAGATTTAATCCCCTTCTATTTTGTAAGGCCACTTCAGCCAGTGAGTCTAGGGAGTCTGTGAGGTCTTTTATAGATTTATCAATCCTTCTTAAATCCTCATCTACTGAAATTCTAATCTCTCTGAGCCCCTGGTGCTGATTCACTAAGGATGCTACACCTGTTCCTAATCCAGCTCCTCCTATGCCTAGCAATACGGCTACTGTTAGTGCCGTGAGGGCTTCTCGCTTTACCAAATGATGCCCTGGGTTTTGATATTGTGTATACACATATTCTTCAGAATGGTAAATAATCCTGGGGACTATTATAACTTGTATGCAAAATTCGTGGGTTTCATTAAAGATTGCTATGGAAACACATGGAGTTACTCCTAGGGTGTTACAAACTCATTTAGTATTGGCTGCTGGAATCAACCACTGAGCCGGTTTGTGAGGGTCGTTAATCTGCATTTTTGTTTGACATAAATGGTCCTTATCTGGGGGCACATTTCCCACACATTTTCCTTTCCCAGTGACTCGAGATAATGTTATTCCTGGGGTGTTTTCCCTTCCCTTTTTCCATAGACAGGCAGCGAGATTGGTGCCGTTTACTCTTTTCGGTTCTGCTATGGAACCTATGGCCTCATAAAAGGGTGGGTTAATGTTATAGCATAACCAACATTCTCTAGTTAAATTTGGGTATGTATTATTTAACACTTTAAAGGTAGCTTGCAAAATTTTCCAAAGAGCCTTGTTTTCATATTCTTGGGGTGTCTCCACTGTGGTTGATACTTGGGACTCGTTGCTGTTTTCTAGTTCTTCTGAACGGTTATTCTGATCCCTTACCTTGGGGTCTACTGCTCCCCATACCACTGGATTTGGTCCAACAGATCCAGGATCATGGGGGACCACCTCTTTCCTTATAAGAATGTGCCCTCCCCAATCCTTTCCAGATTCCCATATCCTAAAACCCCAGGTTCGTCCTAATAACCACCCAGGGTCTTGGGGTTGCGTGATATTGATGTAGTGGAACTTACAAGTCCCAGCGTATAGTATTTCCCCCGAAGGATCTATCCAGGGCCTTATACATCCGTGTGGACCCCTTTCAACCTTTAGGTACTTATCTGGGTTCTGTACTTTCCATCCCATGGAAATTGTCTCACAGCCCCAATATCCACAATAAAATTTGCCAGGGTAATTACAATATCCTTTGCCTGGATTAGATGCTGGGCACATATATAGCACACTATGCCCGGGTCGTTTATAACCAGTACCCCTCCACTTAATGAGAGAATCCAGTGTAACTTGAAAGCTGGGGGCTTCAGAGGTGATCTGTGATTGGATAATGGCCTGGTCTTCCCATTGGATTAAAGACCAGTTGAAGGGTTTGTGAGTCGCGCTTGTGCAAATGTTAAACGTGCTGATTAAGATTATAAATGTTACTGACTTCTTTAACGAGCATTGGCTTCCCCTGCTATAATAGAGGCTTTTCTTTTGTGAATTCCCAATTTGGATTTCCCAGAAATTACTTTGTTGGGTTGTTTTATCCGCACTCTTGTGGCATTTCCAGGACCATGACCCTTTGGTCCCATGTACATTGGAGTGCTTCCCTCCACGGTTTATTACTCTTTTGCTTCTCCTGTTGACCCAGTTGCTGCGGGACACGGGATGTACCATCTTCTCGGCAGCAAGAGTACTCTTCAGGAGGGGAATTACTCCTTCTTTTATTGTTTCTTTGTATGTATTTTTCCCAACTTTTATGCTTTACCAAAGGGGTATTGCACCTCAGTTCCTGGAGCCACCTTCTGCACAACCCAGCTACTATATTTGCTACAAAAGGCGCAGATTCGTTTGGATGGTAACAATAATACAAGGGATTGACTCCTTTTGAGTAGATAGCCCACCACTTCTCTGATCCTGCCTCAAATTCTCCTGCTCGTATTCTGGTTACTAGGGCCCAATTAGTGAGTCTCCTCTGGGCAAGAGGTTAACAAGTGTAGCAAGAGCTACATGCCCCTCTTGGTGGGTAGCCTCTATGACAGTGGGTCCACCAGTGTTCTTTACATATTATGCATTTAAAACAGACAAAAGGGTAACAAACCCGGCATAAAGCACAGCCTATCTTAACACCTCTACTATATATTTACTCACCACTAGGTGGAGGTCTCCTATATTCTATATAAAAGCCCTTATTGAGTTTATTATTCATAAGTTTCTAAGCAGGTTAATAGTTCTTGGATGACATTTTGTTCGGGATATCTTAAGTCTCAAGTCCCCAGCCGTGCTAACCACTTCCCAGCTATTAGCCTTTGGTGGCTCCATGGGTCCTTTTATTCGACTCGCATGCGTCCAGCCTTTCTCTGCTGTTCTAACTGCAGAATCAGTTGTTAAGAGGGCTTGATACGGTCCTTCCCACTTTGGTGTTAGGGGATTCTCTTTCCAACTTTTTATTAGCACCCACTCTCCGGGTTGTACCTGGTGTAATATAAAATCCAAAGGTGGTCTTTGGGCTAGCATCCCTTTTTCCCACAATGCCCTTTTGAATTTCATTAATTTTATCAAATACTCATTAATGTATTGATCACTCACGTTTGGATGTGTTTGAACTTCCTCTATATTATAGGGCATACCATATAACATCTCAAAAGGGGAAATTCCCAAATCTGCCCTTGGCTGGGTTCAAATATTCAGAAGGGCTAGTGGAACGCACTTGACCCATGATAATTTTGTTTCCATCACTAGCTTGGTAAGTTGCTTCTTTATTTCCCCATTCATCCTTTCTACTCTCCCAGAACTTTGAGGGTGCCAAGGGGTGTGTTGTTCCCATTTTATTCCTAATGCTTTTGCCACATCTTGAGTTATTTTTGATGTAAAGTGGGGACCTTTATCAGAGTCTATTGTCTCTGGTACTCCGTATCTAGGGATTATTTCTTCCAATAACACCTTTGCAAATGTTCATGAAGTTTCCCTAGATGTTGGGAAAGCTTCTCCGTAATGGGTGAGATGGTCTACTAGGACTAAGAGATATTTAAGTCTCCCTACCTTCAGTAGTTCGGTGAAGTCAATTTGAATATTTGCAAAGGGTCTTTTTGCTAGGGGTCTTCCCCCATACGGTAATTTTCTGAGATTTTTCCTATTCGTTTGTAAGCATGGGAGGCAGCTTCTAGTAATATGCTTAGCCAAGTCTCGAATACCTGTGCTCATATACCTTGCAGCGAAATAGTCTGTTAACCCCTGTGCTCCCCAATGTGTCCTTTGATGTATTTTTTCTAATATTCTTTGAGCTATGGCTTTTGGTAGTACTTCCCGGCCATCTGGGAGAAACCATCTTCCCTCTGGGTTCTCTATTGCTCCTGTCTCTGGGAGTTTTAACCTCTCTTCCTCAGTAAATCTACTTCTCAAGTCACTATCCCTGGGTTTCAAAATTTCTTCATGCTCCCCTTTTTCTTTTAGGACCATTGTTCGTAATGCTGCTCTTTTCGCCTCCTGATCAGCGGCATTATTTCCTCTACTCCTCAAGTCCATTCCCTTCTGGTGTCCTTTCAAATGAACCGCTGCCAACCTTTTGGGCTTTCTCAGGGCGTTTAATACTGCAATTATGAGTTTTTGATGAACCAAATCCTTCCCTTGGGAGTTTATTAAAACTCTTTCTTCCCACAGTTTACCAAACGTATGCACCACCCCATAACTATATCTGGAATCTGTATATATTGTCCCCTCCTTTCCCTCTAGTAGTTTCAATGCCCTTAATACTGCATACAATTCACAGGCTTGGGCTGACCAAGATTTGTTTAATGGACCTGATTCTAGGACTTGCAAATCAGGTCCTCGTATGATGGCATAACCCGTTTTCCTCCTTCCTTCTATTACTCTAGAGGACCCATCCACAAACAACTTTTCTCCGCTTTCCAATTCCTCTTCTTCCAAATCAGGTCTAATTTTGGTTTGTTCCTCAATTGTGGTTATACAGTCATGTGTCAAAGGTTCGCCTTCGGGTTCTCCATATAAAACTGCAGCCGGATTTTGTAAAGCTGTCGTTTCTAATGTTAAGTTTGGGGCCTCAACTAAAATTCCTTCATATTTCAGAAGTCTAGCATCTGAAATCCACTTATCCGCCTTTTGTTGCAACACACTACAAATGTTATGAGGGGACATTACCTTCAAATTGCTATTAAAGCTGATTTTCCTAGCTTCCTCCAGCACTAGGGCACATCCTGCTACTACTTGCAGACAAGCTGGCCAGCCCTTACTCACAGGGTCCAAAATCTTTGATAGATACCCTTTCGGCTTCTTTCTCCCTGCCCACTCCTGAGTCAGGACTCCGAAGGCAATTCCATTTTCCACATTTACAAAAAAATAAAAGTGCCGCGGCGGCGGAAAGCCCGGAGCACCGCGACTTCTCTAGACACAGCCTTGAGAAAGGCTGGCCCGAAGCGCGTGTGAGCGGCTTCGAGCAGT
>NC_031788.1:547095-550588 GCF_001522545.3 Parus major
GAAAAAACAGTCCTTAATGTCAATGACAGCCAGCTTCCAATTTTGGGGGAGCATTGAAGGGGAGGGCATGCCAGGCTGGAGGGGGCCCATGTCCTCAATTACATCGTTGATCTTCCGGAGGTCCTGAAGGAGTCTCCACCTGTCTTTGCCTTAAAAGGGCCTTCTCAAATCCGGGAGACTCAAGACAGGAGCATGAATTAAACTTTCTTGTAGCTCCTGGAGTTTTTCTGTATCTTCCAAATTCCATTTCATGAATCCCTCTTGTGTCAATTTATGATATAAAAATTTAACTTTGCTGCTATAATTTTCAATCCACTGTCTACAGTACCCTGTTAACCCCAAGATTTGAGGTATCTGTGTTTTATTTTTAGGAATCGGTAGTGACAGAATTCCTTGTATCCTTTCAGGGTCTATCTTTTTCTCCCCCTTTTTAAGGTAATGGCCTAAATATTTCATTTCTTCCACAAATTGGAGTTTTGCCCTGGATACTTTCAATCCCTTTAAACCCAGGAAATTTAACAACTTAATACTCTCTCTCCTTACGTCTTCTTCCTCTTTTCCAGCTAAAAGCAAATCATCCACATATTGTATCAAGGTCACTCCTGGGTCTGTCTGATAATCCTGTAAAATCTGCTCCAGTGCTTGCCCGAACAAATTGGGGGATTCTGTGAATCCCTGGGGCAATACTGTCCATCTCAGTTGTTGTCTCCTCCCCGTGTCTGGATCTTCCCATTCGAATGCGAAATAATCTCAGCTAGTCTCATCAAGAGGGCAGGCCCAGAATGCATCCTTTAAATCTATTACACTGTACCAGAAACTGTCGGGTCCCAGCTTGCTTAGTAGCGTGTATGGGTTTGCAACTACCGGGAATTGTGCCACTGTGCGTTTGTTAATTTCTCTTAAATCGTGTACTAAACGGTAAGTCCTATTTGGCTTCTTTACTGGCAGTATGGGTGTGTTAAAAGGTGACATACATGGTTCTAATAGTCCTTTACTTAGCAATCTGTCAATTTCTGGTTTCAACCCTCTTCGTCTCTCAAGTGACAAGGGATATTGTTTTATTCTAACTGGGATTTCTGGGTTTTTAATAGTAACCGAAAATGGGGTTATCCTCAACTGTCCCACACTCTCAGGTGTATACCACACTTCTGGGTTTATTTTGTCTTCATCTTCCACTCTTAAAGGGCATAGACTTATCCTCAACTCTTTATCAACTATATCTAAATGTATTCCCAATTCAATAATTAAATCCCATCCCAACAAATTATAATCTGCTTCTGGTACTAACAAAAAATTTCCCAACCTGATTTTTGATTCTGATTCTATCATCACATCTTTAATAACCCCCACTTCAAAGGGTTCGCCTTTTGCCTCTACTACCGTGGCAGTTTCTTTGGATATACTACATCCTTTAGGTAAAAACTTGATGGTTGATCTCTCAGCTCCAGTATCTACCAAGAAAGTTATTTCTTGGTTCTGGGGACCCACTTTTAACTTTATCAAGGGCTCTTTCTGGTGTTTTCGGGTCCCCAGGATGTACAGCCCCTGACCCCCCTAATCTTCTTTGAACGTCTTTTCATCCTGGATCCTCACCCTACATTCTCTCTTAAAGTGTCCTTTCTTTCCACAGTAGAAACAAACTTTAACATTCTGTCTTTCCTTTGAGTCTCTGATCGGTCTTTGTTGCTTCCCTTTCCAGGTTTTATCTCTACTCTCTCTCACAGCAGCCACCATCATCTTAACTTGCCGCTTCTGAGCCTCCTCTTCCCTCCGAACATACACTTTTTGGGCCTCCCGCAAGAGCTCATCCAAACCTCTGTCTTGCCACCCATCCAATTTTTCTATCTTCCTCCGAATATCCTCCCAGGATTTTGCCACAAATTGTGCTTTAAGCAGTGCTTGCCCCAACTGGGTGTCTGGATTCATTCCGGAATATAGTTGGAAGTTCTTTCTTAGCCTTTCCAACCATTCCGTAGGGGTCTCGTCTTTCTTCTGCCTCTCGTTGAATGCTTTATTGATATTCTGATCCCTCGGGACTGCCTCCCTAATTCCTTGAATTATAATAGTTCTCAAATCCTGCATATTTGGTCTGTGTGCTGGATCTTGGTGATCCCATTGGGGATTTTGGAGGGGCCATTTTACATCTGCCAGTGGTCCCTGAACATGCTGAGCATCCCAAATGCGCATTCCTTCCCTTCTAATCATGTTTTTCTCTTCTGCCGTAAATAGAATATTCAGGATAGGTTGTAATTCTTCCCATGTGTACATATTGGGTCCTAAAAATTGATCAACTCTTCCTGCAACCCCCAGTGGATCTTCCAGCAAATGCCCCATTTCCTTTTTGAAGTCTCTGACATCCCCCGAACTAAGAGGGACAGATATAAACCCTATTCCAGCTTGGGGGCCACCCATTGGCATTTCTCTTAATGGGAATAGGTTCTCTTGTTTCTTTCTGGATCTACTCCTGGTAACAGACCCCATATCTGGCATGTCTGAATCCTCCTCCTCGGGGTTCGGAGGGGGAGGGGCTTGTGGTGGGGGTACATAAGGAGGGGGCATTATCAAAGTATCTTCTTTTCGGGGTTCCTTTTTCTTCCCCTTCCCCTCCCCCGAATTCTCTGTCAGTTTAAATATAAAAACCTCGGGACTTACTACCCAGATCTCTGCATAAGCACTTTCCTCTGAGCTAAAGGGGATTTTTGTGTTTATCTAGGAATTTAACTTTTGTTTAACCCAATCTTCAGTTGATCCAAATATAGGCTAAAATACATTCTTTGAGATTTCCTTTCCTCCCCATACTTCTACACAATAGTGAATCATTTTTGCCTTATCTTTATTTTCTGCTCCCGGGAAATGCTTCCAATTATCTAATATAAAACCCAACGGACTATCTCTAGGTACCGGTGGGAGTTTAATAGATACAGGGGGCTTGCTCTTCCCCTGCCCCATTCTTCCGGAGTGCCTTCAAATCACACAGCCTCTTTCACTTCCCCTGGTTTGTGGCCCATGCCCTCGCAGGCTAATGGGAGACGCACTACTGAGGGTCCCCGCTCACTTGGGGAATCTGGCTAACAGTCCCCCTCTCACACACACACCACTCGCCGCACTCCGGGATCCTGACCCCGACCAAACGGTTCCCCATTATACTCACGCATCCCGCGTCTTCGTCCGGACTCTGTGCACAGATTTTAAGGGGTCAACCGGTCTCCCTTTTGCTTATTGCCTTAAATTTAGGTTCGTCGGTGCAACCGAGGCAGGAACCAGCCCTCCGGGCCACTAAATATTAGTGGCGCGCCCCCCGGTAGTGCTGAGAATCTGTCTTACAGATTGCATCCGAGTCACGGCACCAAAATTGTTATAAATGCACTCAAGAGAGTGATACGATTCAATCAAAGTAAATTTTTATTAATTACAGCAAGCAAGCAATAAGCAAATATCAGCGCTGGGTGACAGGGGAGTCTTCACTCCGCCAACTGCCGCGCTTCCAATTTCC
>NC_031788.1:551483-626789 GCF_001522545.3 Parus major
GCGCCCCTGCCGGCTGTGCCCGGAACTGCAGCAGAGGGGAAGGTGCCTGCAGCCGGGAGGAGGCTGGGACTGGCTCTCTGGGGCTGTTCCTTGCTGCTGCCGGGGCTGTTGTTTGTTTGCCTTCTTACACACACACACGTGTAAAGAACTGCTATTCCTTTGCCCGTATCTGTGCCTGAAAGCCCTGTAATCTCAAAGTTACAATAATTTGGAGGGAAAGAGGTGATATTCTCCATTCCAAGGGAGATTCCTGCCTTCCTAGGCAGAGACCTGTCTTTCACACCAATACACAAATGACTTTTCCATTCAGTCCTCTCTGTCTATGCTGCATTCTATCACCCCCAGCAGCCTCACTAACCCCTTCAGATCTCTCTCTCTCTTTTTAAATTATTCATCAGTGATTCATGGTACTGTGAAGGGATGTGTCCTGCAAGGACCCTGCTCTCTCTTTGGGGACAGAACAAAGAGGAGGAAAAGATTTACAGTAAAAGCACTGAGCAAATCTTTATTATGAAACTCACATCCCTTGCTGTCAGCAGCCTCCATGCACAGGAAGTGCACACCAAAGTCTTCCTGCCAGGAAAGGGAACAGGAGTACAGTTTGCACTGTGATATATGGTGTTTCTTCAGTGGATTGGAAATAAAACGAGTTAAAAAATCACTTTGCAGGCTCCTGCTTGTTTAGGTTAACATCTTAGTGCTGCACTGAGCAAGAAACAGTGCAGGCAAATGCTGAAGAAATGACCTGTAAACCTGGCCCCTGTGGAGTAGCCCATAAAGAATCTGTGAGACCAGGCTGACTTTCCCATTGCACCTGCTGGAGTGCTTGCAGAAAGCAGAGAACACTGCAGAGGGGTGAACACAGCATGTCCCCAGGGGTGATACAGGCAGGCAGATGGTGCCATTCCCCAGCTGCAGCAGTGAGTGAGGTAAAGTGTTCCATTGCCAGGGACTCTCAGAACACCAGGCCTTAGCACCAGCCCTAGTGCTGGGCTGTTGAGCAAGGCACTGCTCCCTTAAGAGTGCCTTGTGCTGTCTTTTCCACTCAACATATTCTCTATTTCATAGAATCAAAGAGATTCTGGAAAGGACTTTTTAAAGGTCATCTATTCCAAGCCCCCTGCAATAAACAGGGACACCTTCCACTAGACAATATTGCTCCAAGCCCTGTCCAACTTGTCCTTGAACATTTCCACAGATGGGCTGCTACAGCTTCTCTGGGAAAATTGTGTTTTACTACCCTCACAGCAAAGAAATACTAAAGAAATCTATTCTAACCCTGCTCTTTGGCAGTGGGAAGCCATTCCACCTTGTCCTGTCCCTCTGTCCCTTGTCCCAAATCTCTCCCCAGCTTTCCTGGGGTCCCTTTAGGCACTGGACCCTTCCAGTCACTGCTGCTGCTCTAAGGTCTCCCTGGAGCCTCCTCTCCTCCAGGTGAACATCCCCAGTTCTCCCCACCTGGCTCCAGAGCCAGAGCCAGGACTCCAGTCATGGGATTCCGTGTCCCATAGAGTCTCCATGGCTACTTCTGGACTTGGCCCAACAGCTCCACATCCTTTTTCTGCTGGGTCCGCAGGGCTGGAGGCAGCTCTGCAGGTGGGGTCTCACCTGAGTGGGCAGAGGGGCAGATTTCCCTCCTCTCATACTGTTTGAACCTAGGTAACCCGTGTAGCTGTAGCCAAGTAGTTTCAGCAGCTGCAGACTAGGCCATACTATGGGCTAGGGGAGCAGCAAATGAACGCGGGACGGAATAGAGATCGCGGGAAGGGCGAGACACGGCCTGGGAAAACAGAACTGGTGCTGTCGCTGTTCCTTGCCAGCCGCAGGCAGGTTGGGCTTCAGCTGCCGGGGCACAGCAGTAGCGGAGCAAGACGGCAGGGCAAGGCCGGGCCGGACACCAGGGTCCTGCAGACCCCGCGGTGCTAGTGGAAGAAGAGGCGGAGCCGGGCTAGCGGAGCGGCACCGGCGGCTCCCGGACGCTGCCCACGCTGCTCGAGCGGGACGGGCTCGGGAGCATCTCCCCACACCTGAGGGCCCGGGGGCGGTCAGTCGCAGTGAGCCGCACAGGCCCTCCCCAGGCCCGGGTGCAGCGCCCGGGGAGCTGTGAGGTGGCGTTCAGCGGGCAGCCCAGGGTGCGGGCGGAGCCGGCGTGCGCGGCCTCTTTAAGAGTAAGAGCGCCACAGCGGTGCCGGGCACAGCGGCTGCCGTTCCACGCATGCGCACAGCGCGTCCCTGCGACTTATTCGGTGCTGCCGGCACAGGGGTTGCGTGTAGGGGTGGGGAGTCGCGCTATAGTCGCTCGCGCATGCGCAGAGCACGGCTTCCCCCGTGCGCTTTGTGGTGCTGCCGGAAGCGGGTGCGGGCCGAGCACAGCGAGCGGCGCTCCCGGTCCCGTGTGGCCGCGGCCCCGTGGCGCCGGCGGCCTGAGGGAGCTGCTCGCTCCGACATGTCTGCGGGGCTCTCGGCTCAGGTAAGACGGCCAGGCTTCCCGCCACAGCGCAGTCGAGCTCGGTCCGCTTCGCCGCCCGCGGGGCCTGTGGCGCGGGCGCCGCCCGGAGACTCCGCCGCGCTGACCTCTGCGCTACCGCGGCGGGGCCCGAGCGGGACGGGCGGCGGGCGAGCCTGTCCCCGGGGCTCCCCCAGCGCCTCGCGCCTGGCCTGTGCCCCGGAGCCACCGCAGGGCGGGCGGGAGCGACTCTCGATGACCTCCCCGCGGCTCAGGGCCCCTCGCGGCCCCTGCTCCGGCCCCGCGGTCGAACCGATTTTCGGGTGCCTAGGAGGAGCGTGAGGTGGTATCCGCACCCTTCCTCCGGTCTGGATCCTGCGAGTGGGAGCTGGGCCTGAGGGAGGAAAAAGTTTGTGTCGCTCTTTCCCACAGAGCGCGACCAACAGCTCGCTGATGCCGAGCTCAGGCCTCCCGGGCTCTGTTCGGATTCTGCTTTCCCGGTCTCATTTGGTCTCCCGGGCCAAATCCTATTTATTTGGCAAACAGCGGACTGCAGTGAGGCTTCCCCCGGAGTAAGGGGGCTGTGCCTGCAAGAGTCATTCCTGCTTGAGCGGTTTGGAGACTTCACGAGAAACTGGACTGACAAATAAGTGCCAATGTAAAATAAACTGTTGAGTAAAAAATTTTCTCAGTCGAGTGGACTGTTTTGTGCTCAAGTTCATTAAATAGTTTTTGGCACAAATGAGGGGTTTGAAAACTTACTAAATTCTCAGATGACCTGCCTGGAAGATAATTTTCTCAAACCTATTGTTAAAATGAGAGTGATAGTGAGAAGCAGAGTAATACTGATGTCTGATTAATGATGCTTGAAAGCAGAATAATAGCCAAAACATACAAAACTGACTGATGTTTTTGCTTTTTTTATGGCTCTGCTCATCTTCAGCTGTAACAGTATGCAGCTTCTAGGCCTTCTTTGTAGCAGGTGCCCTGCCTCCTGCTTTGGCCAGGCTGTGTCCAGCAGCGTTCCTGGGAACTAAGGAGGCGATGGGGTCCGTGAAGTGTTGTTGATAGTAAGGCCGGAGTCCTGTGGCTTAAATAGTACCTTACATTTGAGATCCAGCCTTCTCTGTTGTGCATTCATGTATTAACTTCTGCTACAGTAATGCAGTAAAATCTGACAAATTTGTCTTCTCTGGGCAAGGGCAGCTGGGATTCTCTTCTCTGATCCTTAGTAGCACTGTGATTGAATGGCTTGGGAAAGGATGACAGGAGATCCTGTTTTTGTGTGTGCCTTGTCTCTTGTTGCCTTGAATATAGAGATTTTTTAAAAATTTAATAGTAGCCCTGACAATGATGATTTTTTTTATTCTTTAACAAAATACTTAAAATACTAAGTTTCTGCTGGTCTTTCAGATAGGTCTTCTATATTGTTCTTGCCATTTTTATTTTATACCTGCTCTCTGCTCTGGCTGTTGTCCTTTACACACAGTGCATACCTTAGGCAGAGCTGACCTGATAGATGGCTCCAGAGGTGATCTACCAGGAGGGTTGTGCTTCCTCACATCTGCTAGGCTTAATGCCAGAGGTGCAGTTAGTCTCAGCTAGATCTAACTCACTTTCTCCAGCATGAACTTGGAGGCCAGTGGGCATATAGCAGCTGTTCATGCTCAGAATTTCACAGGACTGAGAAAAACTGCTCATAAACATATGGTTTGTACTTTGGGGGAAGGTGGGTTGTGGCAGAATGGCTTTCTGGCAAGAATTGTTTCCTCTAGAGAGCAGATATTAATATTGTTAGGTGGCAGAAGTCATGTTAAATGAGAGAGCTTTCTTTTTTTCCAGGAAATACTTATGAAGCATATCTGATATCCTAGAACTTTGATGTAGACCTTTTTTTGGGGCTGCTTCTCTGGTTTAGGCTCAATTAGGCCTTCAGCCTTCCTTGAGCTTCAGCCTTCCTTGAGCTTATCTCTGCTGATGGTCTTTGCATCTCTTGTACTACTAACAATTGTCTGCTCTGCTTTTTTGGTTCTAATAAAAGCAAGGAAAGATCCACTTTTGGGACAACTTGTCTTTGTGCTTGAAGTTCTTTTGCATTATAGGAAAATACTTAATTTCACATTTGAAGCTGCTGAACACAAGAGACTAAATGTTCACATTTGCCCCCAGCACTTCCCTCCCTCAGTGTACATTTTCTGAGGAACTGCTCTGTACATGGGTATTGATTCCCTGACCTCTCCCCTGCACACACTTTAAATACTGCAGCTTCAGGCTCGGACCTTCTATACATTCTTTCACAGTAACTGCAGAAGGTGGCTCTGTTTAGTTCTCACTGTCTAACTTTAGTGATCCAGGAGTTTAATACTTTGGCTGCAGCTGTTCATATTAAGCCTTTGGAAACTGGAAATAGAACTTTATTTTTTCTGGACTCATTATTCTTTGGTGCTCACTGACTTCTGTAGTGTTTGAGAACTGAGAATCTTGGGTCTTTAATGCTGGGACATCCAGTTTCAGTAGTTTATATGGTGATAACTACTGAAGTTCCTAAAATGAAACAGATTGGGAAGAAATACATTAAAATCCAGATTATTTACCACACTAGTGAATATTGGAATTGAGGCTCAATTTCATAGTAAATGAATGTCTCCTTTTTTTTGCTGGTTTTAATGCTGGTGATTTCATTCTAGGTCTATCTGTGAGAGTGTGAGGATGTTTTATTTAGTGCAGCCTTCAGGAACATACAGTGAACATACAGCATACTAGAGTGTGTGAGCAACAGGGGTTTATTTATTGTTCTTCTCACCCCTCCTCTTAATCTGCTTTCTGGGAGTCCATAGTGATTTGAACCCCAGTAGGACATATGTATATGTGAAGTGCAAATATCCAGCTTCATGAAACTTGGGAGATGTTAGTTGGGCCAGTGGGGGTGCTTTATTGAAGCTGAGATACAGAAACGTTGCAAAAACAAGTCAAAATCAGGTGTGATGTGACAGTCGCTGTTTTGGTCTTCAGTTTGCTGTTGCTGTTTCAGTAGTTACTGATAAATACAGCATGTTGGAAGGGAGGGAGTCCTGCTGCTGTGCAGCATTACGTGCTCTTTGTCTGAGGCAAGTTAGGAAGCTGTCAGTGGAATCTATCAGGAACGTTGTCTAGGATATCATTGAGTGGAGACTTTCCAGTGTTTTTAATTCCTGTCCAGTTAGAAGGAGCTTCATACTAGATAGATTTAGCAATACTCCAATCCTAACAGATTGCAGCCATTTCCAATTCAAGTGGCAGTTGAACTGGAGTCTTAAATAAAAAGTAACTTCTACTCCTTCTGCATAAAAACTTTTAAGTGCTAAATATAGGGGTGTTAATAGATCAATACCCTGATAAATCTCCCTTTTAAGGATTTTTCATCTGAACTAATTACTTCTTTCAGTATTCCTTGCATATTGCTAAAATAACAGATTACTAACTAACAGATTACTAAACTAACAGATTTCTTTTACAGCAAGACCAAAGGAAGCCTCAAATATTAACAAGATACAGACTGATCATTAAATTTATGTATGAATGTCAGACAGCAGCTTGGGATTGTGTGGTATGAGATGTTTTGGTTGTCCTGCTGCTAAATCTCTTCAACATGGAATATTGTATATATTCTGTATCTTAAAAATGCTACTCCTCAGAGGTGTGGAAGGGTTACCCAGAAGAGCTTTGCATCTTTTCTTCAATGTGGCAGGGAGCTGCATGAAGGCGGGCGATTGTGTCCTAGTATTTCCCTTCCCCAGTGCAATTAAGGTTTTCTGAAATGCAGCAAGATTTGGGAATCCTTGTTCTTTGAGTTCTTCTAGATGAGAAAGAAATAGGCATTGCCTACAATTTTCTCGTATTGTAAAGCACTTCCACACACCTGGGCACCCTACTCTGGGATGAGGGCAGCCACAGTGAGTGTGCTGTGGTTATCACTCACTGATAAGCTTCTGCCATGAGCGGCTGTGCACTGCCTTACTGCCAGCTGGAGGGTGGGTATGGAAAAGACATGCTGTTTGATCAGTTCAAATCAGTTTCTTTAAACCAGTGTTCCTCAAGTGCTGTTGCAGGGTTGCATACTTCTAATGAGCTTGTGTCACAGGAGAGGAATGGAGAGTGCTTGCCCTCTTCACTTGTAGAGTAGAGGGTAGGGACTCTGCTCTGGGGATAGAGACAATGTGCTGCAGGGCTGAGAGAGGAGGGGGAGGTCTTGGAAAGTGGATTCTATCTCATTTCTGTCCCTTCTGCTTTGGCTCCAAACTCAAACTTGGTGTTCAGAATGGAGAGAAAGGGGAAGACAAAGTGTCTCTGTGGCTATAGGACATGAAAGGAAAAGATAACTGTATGCAAACCTAGATAGTGAAGCCAAGCAGTGATTGAAGCCATCACTGAGGATTGGAATTTTGTGGGTTTTGTTTGGTATTTTGTTTTTGTGTGGTTTTCTTCTTTGATTTTTTTGTTTGGGTTTTTGGTTTGGTTTGATTTAGGTGGGGGGTGTGTGTGTGTGTGACCTTTCTGTGTCATGGAATTGCCATTTTTCTCTAAGCCTAAGGGTTTTGACCGCAGTGGCATGAGCATTCCCCCGCCTCAGCCCCCAGAGGAGAGAAGGTGCCTGAAGAATGTAGGGGTTGTACATCCTGCAGGCTGCTTCTGCTCTGGTTAATTCACTATCAGATGGGCACACATGATTGCTGCCTCAAACCAGGAAGGATGTAGTTTGGAAGACAACATCTTGCTGTCTCGCTTTTCTGTCTCCCTTGGAGGGAATCATCAGCCTTTTGCATAGGTTTTGGGTATCAACATTTGGGGAGTCAGCAGACTTGCCACTAGGCTTTTCCCTAGGAATGCATATTTCTAGGCCTGGCTTCTTGTTTGCTTTTGGGCCAACGAATGTCGAAGGGAAGTGTTCAGAATATTCCCTGTATAACTAACTGGCTTCCAAATTCTACCAGGTAAGTGTAGTTGGCAAACAGATCTTGGAGTGCCATCCGTGACAGCTTGAGCTGCTCTGATCTGTGTCTCCTGAACATTCATTGCTTTTTTCCTGTGCCAGCCCTGTTTTCCTTGTTCACATGGTCAGCTGGCACAGATAACTCCTGATTCTGGTGGGAGAGGAGGAAAGTGAGATGGTGCAGTCTCAGTTCTGGTGGCTTAGGCTGCTGTGGTACCACAGCTTGAGCAGCAGTTTAACGTTGTTGTGAGCCTGTACAAAGCATTCTGCTGTCAGAGGGATGTTCTTGCCACC
Source organism: Parus major (assembly GCF_001522545.3). Taxonomy (NCBI): domain Eukaryota; kingdom Metazoa; phylum Chordata; class Aves; order Passeriformes; family Paridae; genus Parus; species Parus major. The sequence goes on from NC_031788.1 coordinate 559,193, forward strand.
CCTCTGGCCTTGGGTCCTCACTGCACTGTTGTGTTGGCACAGATGTTTCTCATCTGAGTTAGATCAGATCTGTGGATGTGTTTGATGTGTGGATCAAAACTGGCAGTGCGTGGTGGGAGTCTCTGAGCTGCCCAGTGCAGTCTCATGACTGGTGCTGCCTCACCCCTCCCGTTTCTGGGGCAGGGGTTCCTGGCCTGGCTCCCAGCCCTGCCTCTGTACAGCACATAGGTCTGTGTGCTGCTGGGGACACAAGGGTGCTACTGCCTGAGAGGGACTGTGGGAGCACAGCTTAACTTCTGCTGTTTCTAATCACCTCTCTTGGCTGAGGTTTCCCAACAATGCCAAAATACCTAGCCTAAGCTCCATCACTGCAAAAACCTGGTTAGTTCATGATCAGTTTGGCTTCCTGATCTCAAATGGCAGTGAGGGGAAATGCACAACTACAGTTGTGCTGGGATTGTTACTGAAAGGAGAACTATGTCTAGTTCTGAGAGCACAGCCTGGGAAATTTCCTGGTGGCTTTTCTGTCTGGAATCTGTGGGACAAATGTAGATTTTTATGGAGTGACTCTCTGTGTGTATTGACTTTAAAAGGATTTGAAATGCACCTCAGTGCATTGGAACCTGTATATGTTGTAATGAAACTGTAAAGTGATGCTGGATTTAAGCTAGTGATGCACTAAAGCTCAGCAAGTCCTGAACTCACTGCAAATAAAGGGTTAAATTAAATTAATAAATTAAATAATATTATTAAATTATCACTCAATTGCATTTTGCAGCTGCCAGTTTTGAGAAGTCCCTGCTGTAGAAATACCTTATGAATGTAAAAGAGGCTAATTTTTTGTCTTCTCAGATGACTAAGGTTTTTCTGGAAGTTTTCTGGTATCTCTTTTTAACTGCCCTTGAAGTGAAAAAGGGAACAAGGGATGAATTGCAGCCATTGCTTCATGAGCAGTATACTTGTAGAACTGTTTCCTACTTACCTGAAGATGTAGTGTAAATGGGAGCATCTTTCCTGCAAAGATGGTGCAAGCAGAAGTATGAGGTGAAGTCACTTCTCAAGTTAAAGTATCCAAAATGGGCTGATAGTCCTGAACTGAAACTTGCTGTAATATCTGTAATCAAGCTATGTTAAAGCTCATCTGCATAAAAAACATACTAAGGTCAAAGAACAACTGTTGGAATCTCTTCTAGATTGTCAAATGTATGAAATGGATATATGCTTCTTGAATTTACAGGGGTCTGGATTGTTATACACAGTCTCAGTTTTGCTGACTCATGTCATAGACATTTCAACTAATTGTCTCTTTTTCATCCTTGTCCCCAGGTGTTGATTGGATTGTAGCATAGAGGCACTATGTACTCAGAGTGGAGATCCTTGCATCTTGTCATTCAAAATGATCAGGGGAATACCAGTGTACTTCACAGCTATCCTGAGAATGTGGGGAGAGAAGTGGCAAATGCAGTGGTGCGTCCTCTTGGACAAGCTTTAATTACATCATCTGTTGGAAGTGAGAGTTTACTGAAAACAGACAAAGAAGTAAGTGCCTTTCCTTGGAGATGATAGTTTCCTTCATGCCAGAGTGAGAGTTTAATGGTTTTCTATTTATTTCTTTTATTTTTCTCTCTTTATTGTCCCAAGTTTTATGAAGTGTGATACATTCTTAGTTTAGTAATCTCCATAGGGTTTTTATTAGCAGCTAGATCATAGCAACAGTGTACCTCATCACTTAATAGTAAATGTTTGTCTGAGCTACTGTACCAGGAGATTTAGGCTGAAGAAAACCAACCAAAAAAACTCAAAAGAAACTCAAAGAATTTAGCATTTAACACAAGCCTTTCTAATTACCTTCAGTTTTGAAGCAACAGTACGTGACTTCAAAATAAAAGTATTTGTATAGTACACACTTATTAGAATTTGAAAGTCTTTAACTAGCAGCTTTTGTGTGTTCTAAAGTGTTTTTTCTACTGTTTAGCTTTGAGAGATTCAGGATTTAGAAAGTGATTTGCCATTTACTCATATTCTTCATAATATCATGATATATGAGTTAATGGTTTGGTATTTTCTTGCAGGATATGTTAAACAGAATTGCACATACAATATAACTACTGTTTTGTTGTTTGTTTTTTTTAATTAGAATGAATCTGTTCTGACCAGTACTTACTTATGAATATTTATTTTTAATAACTTTTGCTTTGTGTTTGTTAGGTAAAATGGACTATGGAGGTGGTTTGTTATGGACTGACCCTTCCTTTGGATGGCGATACTGTGAAATACTGTGTGGATGTGTATACAGATTGGATTATGGCTCTTGTGTTACCTAAGGACTCTATTCCTTTACCTGTTATTAAGGAACCAAACCTTTATGTTCAAAGCATTCTCAAACATCTCCAAAATCTCTTTGTACCAAGGTGAGTGTTAGGGATTCCAAGCTGTAGTTAGCAGGTAACCTGTCAGAGGACACACGAGGTGTGGAGGCTTTTGAGTAAAATAAGACTGCAATTGCTGCAAGCTTAGGAGGAAGGTGTTTCTCCAAACATCTTTTGTAATTTTGCAGTAGCAAGTTGAGTTGTTGCTGCTGTGGTTAGGTAATTAGAATCACAGATAGTTCATATACGGTATGAATGTTTACCATCCCAAAAGCTTCAAGATTTATCTCTATTGGATGACTGGAGGGCAAGCAGAAGAGCATCACTGTGTGACCATGTGCTTTTAATTGTCTAAAACAGATAAACTAAGAGCACATCACAGTCCCAGCCATTGTTAGTCAAGATTTGAGCATGTTTTGTGATGTACTGAAGGATCTTGCAGTGACTGCTCTGTGCCTGCATCTTGCCTGCTAAATGTGCATGGTTATGCTGACTGTCCTTCACTGGTAGTTTTGAAAGAGCCCTGTGGCAGAGTGCTTGCTGCCTGAAATCCTTGGATGATGGTGTTGAGATAGACATGTTTCTTGGTCTTGTACACAGCTATTTCAGATTTTCAGAGTGCACAAACATCATTACCTTATTTGTAGTTTATGGTAAGTTTACCTGCTGTTGGACATATGTACTGGACAAGATTAAATATTAGTGTCCCCTGAAAAGGTATTTAACTTCAATGTTTAGTATAGGTCCTTAAGTATCAGCTTAAAAGCAGCTGATCTGCTTTTATCAGTTTTAAATAGGTATCACTGCAGGTGGCTTTCAAAGTGCTCAGCTGCACTTAGGTTGCTTCACTAATGGCTTTGTTTATAAAGGATTTTGAATAATAACTTGCAAATTCAGATGAATTCTTTGCTGGTTATTGATTGCTTTGAAGTCTACCACCTACTCCTAGCTGCTGTTGCTCTTAAGTTGTAGTGAAAATGCATTTTAATTCCCATTAAAGGATGGTCAAGGCAATGACACAAGTCTGAGGAAAGCAAGCTTTGGATTAGACTGCAGCAGGAGGTTGTCTCTAAGCTTTAATAAGTGCAGAATACAGTCTGCTGTCTGGGATCCTTTATTCCCTTGGCACAGCAGAGAAAGAATTCACTAGTCCGTTAAATAGTTGTTTCTGTGATCCCTTGCTTGCTTTCACATTGGAGACCCTAGCCAGCAGACAGCAGTAGTAGTACAGCTTCTTGCATGCTGTTGGCACAAGCTTCCACTTCACCCTTCTCTCCCAAAGTCATTGTTGGACCTCGATGTAGGCTGGTAGACTACATGTGATAGCTGTTGAATGAAATAATTAACACCTAGAGACACAGAGGGCTGAAAAATTGTTATTTTAAACATTGTCCCTGTAGTGTATCTGTTCAATAGTTTTTCTTTCAAGAGCCTCTGAGAGGTATCTTAAATACTGATTTTTCACAGTTGCTGCTGTCAGCACTCAATGTTCAAATCCTTACTCTCTTTTTAAGTTTTACCCTACAGGGAACTGTGTTCAGAATTCATTCCAGCAACACAAGAAATTTCTATACTGCAAATGAAATGCAGAACTGAGTTTTGTATACCTGCCTTGAATAAAAGCAAAGATTCAGACTTAGGTGTCTGTGGTGGGGAAGACGAGAATGATTTCTGGGTTTACCCAGTTGATGGAGGTTGCTGATGGGCTCATGTAGAATACTTACCCAAGAGGTGTTATGGCAACCGGTATTGAACTGTCTCCTGGAAAAATCTGCTCTCGTGTGAAGCCATTAAGTCTTTATCATAAGCCTATGTCCTATGGAAGGTAGTGATTAAAATAACTTCCTTCCTCATCCTGGATCTCTGGAAACGATGTTGCTGTTGGTTGGGCTGTCTTAAAAGTTGTGGCCCAGAGTTGTGAAGGCTTCAGACTCAGATGGTGATGTATAGGTGAGGTGTGAAACGCAGCAGCCTGAAATGGGCACTTCAGTGTAAATGGCATTTCATGGGTTTTTGTACATCTATACAGAGCAGGTGCATATAGATTATTCTAATCTGAGTGCTCAGCTGAATCAAATGTTTACATGCACAGACCTTGAAATAGTGTGGTGCTGAAAAATAAAACTGTGAAGGCTGGGTGAGTCGAGTTACCTTTCCTCTATCTGCTGCAGTGATGGTAGAGAGGGTATTTGCCTCCTTCCCTCCTGCACTGACCTGTCCACCCTGAAGAAACAAACACTTTTTTGACATATTTGAATAGTCCCCAGGCAACCCTCAGGCTTTCCATTTCTGGCAGCCCTAGAATATCCAAGAGGTCTTGAAGATGACTTAAGCAGTAGTGGTTCTTACTGCAGTCAGATAAAGTTTCAGTGCCACAAACACTGTTGGAAGGAAATATGAGAACTGTCTTCCCCTGTATAGCTTCTCCAGGAGAGTGAGGTACAGATATCCTGGTCCTCTGCAACAGACATGTCTGGAATTGCTTGAGAGGCCATGTAACATGTGACTGCCAAAGTACTGTTTTGTAGTTCCTATACTTCTCATGAAATCATGTGAACAGTACTTCTGGAGGAGTATGGCCAAAAGGCCACGTTCTGTAGAAATCTAGACATCTAGAAGTCTAGAAATAGTGCAAGCAGAGCTTGCCACTGGGTCAACTTTGTGGACAAGAAGAAGTCCTAGATGGACAGGAATCTTTGAGTTGCCTTTACAAGATTAGTGTAGAAATATCCTGTTAGCTTGCAAATAAGCCCTGTTTTTTTATGGTTTCTCTGAATTATTAGGGAAACAAGTCTTGAAGCAGCCTTGGAAGCTTCAAGCCTATACAGATTAAGGATATCTTTCAGTTGAAACAGTCTGCTCTGTTGTTGCTCGGGCAAAAAAAATAAATAATGCTATAAGCAAGAGAGGGCTCACTTGTCCCAAAGTTTGTTGTTCTACAGAGAGGCTCTGGGTTATGACCTAGAACTAGCATCAAGCAACCCACTGAGGTCCTGAACTGTGGATAGTAGTCTGCAGTTTTGCATTAGGCATTATCTTGTCTCTTTGTAATCTTTACATATAACACTTATGCTATCAAGGTAAAAGCTGATGGTATTTAGTGTACCAGCACATTCTTGAGGTGCTTACTATGCAACATGACTTGTGGGTTATACCACATGGAAAATGTTTGGTAGGAATGTGATGATACTGCTTACTAGTCCAGTGGAAGGTAATGCTTTTATTTTTTTTTTTGTCATCCTTCAGTCGTGGTAGGAGGGATGACAAAATGATGCATATGTTGAAATATGCCTTACATATACTGCACACTCTAATTTGTAATCCCCTCTTTCACCCTTGAAAATTTAGGCTTCCTCAGGTTTTTTAGCAGTGTCCTCAGATACTGTCCAGAATGTGTCACATTACTGTTTTGTACCTGTTCTGCCTTGTCCAGACTTACTGATCAGAGGAGGTGATACTGCTTTGTACTGCTTCTGCACAACTTTGTGTTGAGTGACTCAGCAGTGCCAGTGTGGATCTGATTATTACTACAGGAAAAACTAGAAAATATGAAATTGTTTCCTTTCTTCCTTCCTTAGTCCTAACTGCTTACAGAAGAATATCTAGCAGGTCATTAAATAGGAACATCAGACTAAAGGAAGGAGGGATTAAGAATTAATTTGGAAACAAGATGAGAGCTAGGAATAATTTAAATTAATTTGCTAACAATATGTTCTCCTAGTTTTGCCACTTCTGAATTATCTATGTAATAATTCATGATGTCTCAACTGGATTGTCATTGTTTGGCCCAAGATAAATCTGGGATGATGGATTGTGCTTGCTCTGGTGTTTGCTCTATGTATTTAGTCTCACATGGAGAAGAGTGTTACAGTGTGTCTTGTGCTCATTAAGGCAGTTAGGATGCCTAGCAGCAGAGTTGAGGTGCACAGAAGCATATTGGCTCATGTTCCTAGGTCTCACTCAATAATATTTGGTTCCTTTTGTAACTGCTGAAAGTTCATGTTACTGAATACATCACTTAATAGTTCTTTCTCAAGTATTGTTTTTTCTTCTCTTACAGGCCAGACCCAGGATCCAGTCAGATCAGACTGTGCTTGCAGGTTTTGAAAGCTGTCCAGAAGCTGGCGCATGAGTCAACAATTATGGCAAGAGAAACCTGGGAGGTTTTGTTATTATTTCTTCTTCAGATCAATGACACTCTTCTAGCAGCTCCAACTGTGCAAGGTTCATGTTCATCTTCCATTTGGTTCAATTACTGAAAAAAAGTTTGGTTTTTCTTGACATTCAGCTGCCAGCAGGATAGGGGAACCCATTAAAAGCTCTGAGGAGCTACCAAAGCCCAGTAGTTCACTCCAAATTCTGCTCCATTACTCCAAAATAAAGCATTGCCAGAAAAGGCTGAATGATATGGAGCTGAGTTTTCCTGAAAGTGTTTTTGAAGGACAGTGACTTTATACAGAAACAGTTTGGTATGAACAGTTTCAGACAATGTTGTTCCCTGTTTGTTTCACTGAAACCCCTTTGTTTTGTTGTTCAGCCTGCCTAGTGCAAAGTAATAGTGTCAGTTTTACCTATTTCAAAAAAAGACTTCAATATAGACACAGTGTAATAGGAGGCTGCCTGAGATTGGTGGATTCCTGCTGTCCCTTAATATACACTTGTGGCTGGGCTTTGTCTATTGTACTTGATCTTGCAAAAAGGCTAATTGACTGTAGGAAGCAAAGATCAGTCTTAAAAATTATGAAGAAAAAAGGGGCTGAATCTTTATTCACTTTAACCAAAACCTCTTTGGGGAGATGTTTGAAGTTATTTAGATGGAACACTAACTGAAGGTATGCTTGGTTTCTGTTGTAAGGTGGCATTGCTGAGAATCTGGCTGAGAAATTAATTGGTGTGCTGTTTGAGGTATGGTTACTCGCTTGTACGCGGTGCTTTCCAACACCTCCTTACTGGAAAACTGCCAAAGAGATGGTGGCTAACTGGCGACATCATCCTGCAGTAGTTGAACAGTGGAGCAAGGTCATTTGTGCCCTTACTTCCAGGTAGGAGAAATACCATGGAAATAAATGTATTTATGGGGATAATAGTGGTTATACACGTTTCAGAGTTGCTTATTTGTGGAATGCGCAGCAATCTAAAAGCGAATAAGCAATACAAAGTGAGAGATCTTGCTGTATCCTTGGATTGTGTGTGTATTCCTTTGTTCTGCAAGGGAAGATCTGAGTTTGATTCTCTCTGTTCTTGTGTATGTTTAGCACCTTTGTGATATTTAGCACTTTGTAATGCACGTGTGTGTGTGTGTATTAGTCTCCATCACTGTGACTCTTCTTCATGTGCCCTGAGGAATGACTCAAGAATATTAGTGCAGCATTAAGTGTGTGTGTGTGTGACCATCAAAATTATTAGGTGCTTGTTAGTTCTCATGCTGCTGGGTTTGAGGTGACTCTTGGACTCTGCTTGGACCCTGTTGAGCTGAAACTGTGTTACAGATGCCTGGCACTTGTGCCCTGGCAGTCAGGATGTGATGGGCCAGAGGCAGACCACAGGCTCTCTGCTCTAGAGAGCAGGGGACAAGAGCTGTACTGAGTCTTGCTGGGTATGGGAACAGCGAGGATCATATATGACAGGACTGTTTAGGCTGGAAAAGACCTCTAAGATTGTCAAATCCAACCATGCCCCCAGCACTGCCAAGCCCACCCAACCCATGTTCCCAAGTGCCACATCCACAGGTCTTTTAATACCCTTTGGTGATTTCACCACTGCCCTGGGTAACCTGTGCCAGTGCCTGACAATCTTTTCCATCCAATTTAAACGTCCCCTAGCACAACTTGAGGACATTTCCCCATCTTCTGTCCCTTGTTACCTGGGAGAAGAGGCCAACCCTCTGATGGCTCCAACCTCCTTTGGTGTAGTTGTAGAGAATGAGAAGGTCCCCTCTGAGTCTCCTTTTCTCCAGACTGAGCTCTCCCAGCTCTCTCAGCTGCTCCTTGTGCTCCAGCCCCTTCCCCAGCCCTGTTCTCTTCTCTGGATATGCTGCAGCCTCTCAATGCCTTTCTTGCCTTGTGGGGCCCAGAACTGCCCCCAGGATTGGAGGTGCCTCAGCAGTGCCCAGCACAGGGGCACAGTCACTGCCCTGGTCCTGCTGCCACAGCACAGCTGGTACAGGCCAGGTGTCATTGGCCTCTTGCCCACCTGGCTCTTGTCCAGCTGCTGTTGATCAGCACCCCCAGGACCTTTCCTACTGGGCACTTTCCAGCCACTCTGCCCTAAACCTGTAGCTCTGGCATTGTTGTGACCCAAGGGCAGGACCCATCACTTTGCTTTGTTGAACCTCATGGAGTGGCTTCAGCTTTGTGATCCAGCCTGACCAAATCTCTCTAGAGATCCTTCTTGTCCTTCAGCAGGTCAGCTCCTGCCCATCTTGGTGTCACCTGCAAACTGACTGAAGGAACACTCACATCTGGGCATTGCAGGAGGGTTTTGGCTTTAGTAGAAGGCTCTGAACAGTGAAGAGATTTTCAGTATCCTTAATATTGAGGTCCTTTTGGTATGAAGTCTTTGTGGGACAAATCTCAGACTCTTTGAGGAAAAAACTTCATTAATTGCTTGTAAGAGGGTCATCTGGGTCTCCTTCCAGCTCTCCTGAAATACCATTAACTTATTTCTGTGAAAGTTCAAAGATGTGTTTAAATTGCTGCATTGTGAAATATTCAATAGTATATTTTTCTGCAAGGGTTTATTATAACTTGGAAAACTTTTGCTTTGAATTACCTGTCAAAATGTGAAGTGTGGATAGATTTTTCCAGGTTATGTTTTCTTATTATTTGTTAAACCCCTGGGAAATAAAGCTGCAGTACGAGTTCTGTGTATTTCCCACACTATTTCTTCAGCTATTTTTAGCTTGTTAGATGTAGTGTTACATAAGGGAAAATACTTTATGATTCACTGATCTGAAAAGAGCAGCTCTGTCTCAAAACATGTGTTGGTGTTCTGCACCACACACTGTGCCTACACTTTCTTTCCCACTGTTGACTAACAGTCTTGGTTCTGTTGGTGCACAGGAGTCTGCAGGGTTTCTGGAATGTTTTAGTCTGTGTTCGGTAATGTTGGTTTATGCCTGATACATGGAAAGTTAGGCTCCTGTGAGGTTAGCTTTGAATTCAGTGGTATTTTAAACTATATTTTTAATACTTCAATGAAGCTCCAGCTTCAAACAGTTAAAATGTTTTAGTAAACAGTTCTGTGAATCAGGTTATTGGCAATAAGCTGAGAGGAACCGTTTCAAATTTAAACCATATGGAAAATTATATTTGGAAATTTGTACACATATACAGTGTTAATTTGTGTCCTTGGCTATGATTTTTAGCAGGATGAAACTGGAGGCTTGATTGTGTTACCATACCAATAGATAGTACTTTTACCCCATCTAGATTGTTTAAAGTATATTTTAACTGTCTTGGATGTGTGGCTTAAAATTTATTTCTGTCTTCAATCATTCTTGAAAATGTCCCATATGTCACTGAAGATTTGCTCATGCTCTTTGAAAAACTGGTTTCTTGCAGTCATAGGGAGAACTGAAGCAGCACACTGTGTTGCCAGGCAGTGGTGTGGGGCATGACAGTGCATGGGGTTGGACCAGGCTTTTTAAGGTCTTTAAGAGCCAGGTAATTCCTCAGCAAAAACATACCATGGGTTCATGCCTCTGGGCACTAAATGTAGGTGGACACAGAGCTGGAGAATTCCTGATACCTGGTGCTACCTTGTACAGATGTATTTCTGGTGTTAAGGAAACTTCCCAGTCTGACCATTCCCAAGACTCTTGCAGTCACTCTTCCACCACCAGCAACTTTTAACTCCTGGGACTGAAGACCCTTTGCAACAGCAGCTCCAGTGAGCCAAGGAGTGCCCTGCTTGACTCTCTGCACTTCCCACTCTCACAGGCAGACCAGCTTTCCTCATCAGTTCGACCCCAGGTTTCCCATGGGAGTCTCACATGTCTTGTTCCACAAAGCCCTTTGTTCCTGGCACAGTAACACAGAAAAAGTTTGAGCTGGTGCCTCCAAGGAGCAGCCCCAACAAAAGACTCCTGGGCTTTTATCCCCTCACAGTCCAAGTTCATGCAAGTCTTGGCTCTTCCTCCCTAGCCCTCAGCTCTTGCAGTGTCTGAGCACCTGGCTGGGCCACAGGTCCAGTGCCCTTTGTTATGCACAGGGTCAGCATTTCCCAGCCTCTTCCCCAGCCTCCCTTCAGGGAGCTCAATCAGCTGCTGCACTGAATGGATTCCTCATCTTCTTTGCATCTGGAGAAGGCCTCATGTCCTAAAGCTCTTTTGCTTTTCTGTCCAGGCTATGTACTGTAAATAGGCTGTGATTTCAGACAGTTGTGTTAATTTGCTGCAGGTTACTCTAGTGACCACCGCTGGGAGAAGTGGAAGATGGAAATTCAGCCTGTTTGACTCTTGGTTTAGGAGTCAACCATAGGCTACTTCTCTCTTCCTCTTCTCCTAGTTGTAATGACTTAAAAAAGCTATATGGCTTTATAAGTGAGTAAGGATGAGTGGGACATTTCCTGACCATTACAAGGAAATTATCTTAGGGAAAGACAAATTGATTTCTGTGAATGCTGAGATGTAGAGAAGATGGAATGCAGCTCTCTTCCATTCCTTTAGAAAGATTATGATAGTCATGGAAATTGAGCTGTAATTTGCTGAAGATGGGTATGATGCAAGGGTCAGATTAGACAGCAGGAGCTCAGTGAAGGTCACTGGTGACAGCTTTTCTAGGGAAAGATCTCCGTTTATCCAAACATTGTCCTCATGGCACTGGATCACAGTATTGCTCTTCACTGGTTTGTAGATCCCAGCCTCTGACAGATGTGGTGCATCTGTTTTGAAGAACTCACTAAACTGTGGGTTGCAAGTCCTGTGCTGCTTGTAGGTCAACAGTGTGTGCTACTCAGGGTGCTGGAGTACAGTGTAGGTCATCAGTCACAAGCTGGAATTTCGAGCTGCAACCCCTCATGACTTGCTAGTCTCATTGAAAGCTTAAGCTAAAAATCTGTGAGGATAAGGGCTTGAATTCCTTCTTTTTTTAAAAAAAAAAAAATCCCTCTTCCTTGACCTGTAAGGTCTTACCAGATGTGCATGTGGCTGTGATAACTGGTAAGCCCTCTGGCTAAGTGATGGGAGAGCTGCTGTGGGGTCTTGTGCCTTAACAGCTCCTGGATTTGGTGGAGCTTCAGGCAGGCTCCAGGTGTGCACCATCCAAGACTCAGAAGGCTGAGTGATTGTATAAAATGAGGATCTCTAGGAGAACTTGGGATGTTGCATTATTGCCTGTGGACTCACCTGTGGGCTGCTGATACCTTTGGAGCTCAAAATGCACTGTTAAATTTTGGAGTATGAGCTGAAGAACAGGTCTGTCTGACTTGCTTTCTAGGTTGCTGCGTTTTACATATGGACCTTCATTTCCTCCATTCAAAATTCCCGATGAAGATGCTGGTCTGATTCCTCTTGAAATGGATAATGAGTGTGTTGCACAAACATGGTTTCGCTTTTTACATATGCTGAGGTATTGTAATTACAGCCATCCATTGTTCCTGTTCTTGCATCAGCTCTATGCCTTTACATGACAAATGAAACATTTCTCTGGAGATTGAGAAGATTAAGCACCTAAATAGAATAAAATGAGAGACTTTCACCAGTGCCATTCAGCAGCTCAGGGAATGCCATGAGTGGTTCAACTTTGAACTCTGACTTTTTCAAAATGTAAACTTGTTCAGTTAATTAAAAACTATTTTAGCTATTTGGCATTTTGGAGGATCTGAAAAACAAGAGTTCTATAGAATTTTGTTTCTCTGAGATAACAAACAGGAAAAGCTGAAAATAGTTCTGGGAGATGCACATGACTTCCATTTATTCTCCAGGTTAATGGAGAATTTTATTTATTTTTAAAATGTGTGTTAATATTTATGAAAACATTTATACAGCTCATTTTACCACACATATTAATCTTTTTAAATGCACAGTTGAAGCAAATGCTATGGTTTTTTTTAAAGACTTTTGGACTTGACATTACAGTAATGCTCTCAATGGCCAGAATATTAAACAATTGATACAAAATACTATTTAACAGTTAAAGCTAAATAAACATTAGACTGTTTAAGATTTACTTCTTAACTAACTAAAAAACCCTCTTTCTTCATTTGTAGTACTAATGTCACAACTACTGTGTTCTTCAAATTTGGAGTTTACAAATTTGCTGTTTCAGGATTTGAGTCAGTCAGTAAAAATTGCCCAAACTTTTATAATCTACTTCCCTTCTTGTCACTGGTTGACAATATTTAATTTGCTGCTTACCTTTCTAGAATAACTTTAACAATATAAGAAACTCTTAACTGGGTTCAAAAGACCTCATAAGTAATTAATATAACTGCCATAACTAGTCTAACAAATGTGTACTCTCGTTTGTTTTATTTTACTAAAATTGTTCAGTGTTTGGCTAATGTTTGAAATGAAGACAGTTATATACTGCTAAACCAGGAGGTGAAAATTGCCTTCCTGTGAGGGAGTAACAGCTAAAATGTATTGATATTGGATGCTGGTTTGTGGTGTTACTTAAATGCCTTAAACTATTGCATCTTCAAGTGTTTTTAAAATCTTAACAGCTGTTATTAAACTGACTAACATATATTTTGCTCTTTTTGTGTGCAGTAATCCTGTGGATTTGAGTAACCCAGCCATTATTAGCTCTACCCCCAAATTTCAGGAGCAGTTTCTGAATGTGAGTGGGATGACTCAAGAACTGAATCAGTACCCCTGCCTTAAACATCTTCCTCAAATATTCTTTCGTGCCATGCGTGGAATCAGCTGTTTAGTGGATGCATTCCTAGGTAATGCTTTTCTCTTACCCATGGATAGCTATAAATATTAACTTAATCATTATTTTATTCTCTTTTAATCTGCTTTCTCTATAAATACAGCAGCAACAATTTATCATTTGCAAGTATATCTGGGAATTGATGAGGAGACTTCAGATCACTTCTAAAAAAATCTGTACACACAATAGAAGCATTTGAATGCATGATGTTGTAGATGGCCTTAGTTTCAAATGCAGAACAAATAAATAGATCAGAAATATAAAATAAGAACTAGGAATCTCTTTCCCAAACAAGGCTTCTTTTCCCTTTCCATCTAATCACCAATGCAAGTGCTATGCTTTAGCATGTTCTAGGCACTCACCACAGTGTTTCTAATCTTTGTGGCAGCTGCTGTGTGCTTGTTTTATAAAGTGTTGAATTTGGACTGTCACTTTCAGATCTTTGTGAGAGTTCCCCTTAGTTTATGATTAGTGGGTGACTACTACTGCTGAGTAAAAAAAGTCGTGTTTCTTTGTGTCTGCTGGTAACCTAGTAGCTCTGGCTGGTTGGTTTGAAGTAACAGGATGGAGTACCTGAAATTTAAAGCATTGTATTTAGTATGCTTCAGACTTGCTGAAAGTTCTTCAAGTATACCTGCTATTGTAAACTTGGAAGAGCTGCTTGTCTCCAGCTGCTTCTCTGCTTAAATGTGTGCAAACAGATGGTATCTGCCATAAGCATGAGCTGATGTGAGACTGCACAAGAATCAAGTAGATGCATACAAAATATTAGGAAAAAACCTGCCAGTGGAACGAGACCATCAGCCTGGAGAAGAGCAGGTTCTAGGGACACAAGGGCAGGGTTAGACTGGATATTGGGAAGAAATTCTTCCCTGTGAGGGTTGGTGAGGTTCTGGTACATGTTACCCAGAGAAGCTGTGACTACCCCTGGATCCCTGGAAGTGTCCAAGGTCAGGTTGGACTGGACTTGGAAGAATGTGGTCTAGTGGAAGGTGTCCCTGCCCATGGCTGGGGATGGAATGGAGAGTCTTTAAGGTCCCTTTGAACCCAAACTATTCTGTGGCTTTATGAATCAGGTACTTAAGACTTCTGAAGATCTTGTAGCAAGATAAAACACCCAGAACGATAATAGCTCACCTGGAGTGCAGAGACAAGGCATAGGGGCACGGGAGATTTCTTAGTGAAATTAAATTCAGGCTGTATGTATGGATTGGAAGAGTGTTCTCAGGCAGACTTGAGAGCTGCAGAAAGCTCTTCAGTGAAGGCTGATGGGAGAGCTCATTACCTTCTGTCACAAGTGCTAAAACATTGGGTTTTATCTTGCTCTCCCCAGTACCTATGTGATGTGTTTGGCAAAATAGTGCATCATCTTTCCCAGCCAAATGTACTGAAACAATAGGTTTCATAATGCATACACTGCCTGGGGTGTAACACTGATGATTTAGCAGGAGCAAATTGTTCTGTAATGTGTTATGAAAAGTACATGGGTGCTTTAATTAACAGGGTAAAAAAAAGAAATCTATGTCAAATTCTCAAGCACACTGCAGTTCTCCACTTCATTTTTCAAATAGGGCATGAGGGTGTTAGAATGCATTAAAATGGGCAAAAGTGGTGTTTGTCACTTCAAGTTTTGCAGATGTTGAGTTGCTTCTGATTCTGATGGGGGAGAGCTCTGTACACCATTAATTTCCCTGAAGCTGGATAAAAACTGGTCTAATGTCCTGCTGCTGCCAGAAAAATAGCTTGCTCTGCTTTCTTACTCTTATCTTGTGTACTGCCTTAGTATTTGACTGTTCAGCAGCTGATTCAGCTTAAACTAAGCAGAAAGCTGTGTGGTGGATGGGTTTCATCTTAATTTAGTGAGCTAAGGTGGCTTTAAGGGCCAGACATCTTAGAGAAGTCTCAGAAAAAGTTGTGGGAGTTATGATTGGGAAAGAAAGGCAAAGGTGAGAGGCATCTGAATTTTGGCAGAAATGAGCTGTGAAATTGTCTTTGGCAAGTGAACCTTGCGCCTTTCCCTCTGCCTGCTTCTAGACTGGTTCCTTCTATTTGCCATTTCCCACAGCCTTAAGGTGTGAGGTCCTTTGGTTTTTTTAAATCAATTGCTTATCTGATGTAATTACTGTTTTCATTTGCTTACGCATTTATTTTTGCTAATAGTAAAATGGGGAGAGGTGTTTTTGTAGCTACTGCTGTTTTGGGGGACAGGGGGAGGCATGGATATTGACCAAAGGCTCTAATGCTTACTAATGGCCTACTCTGTGTGAGCCCATGGAATTCCTGCTGAAAGCCTGCTTTATTCCTGGCCTTACAGGCATTTCCCGACCCCGCTCAGACAGTGCACCACCCACGCCAGTGAACAGGCTGAGCATGCCCCAGAACACTGCTACCAACACCACTCCACCCCACAACCGGAGGCATCGGGCAGTGACTGTGAACAAAGTGACAATGAAAACCAGTACTGTAAGATTTCATACTCTGTATTTGAGTAGCTGACTGTTTGGATAATTTCCTCAGTTAGAGGAAGTAATTTCCTTGATTCTAGGAGCTGATCTGTTCTTCTGTTCAAACAGGTAACTACTGCACATGCTTCAAAAGTGCAGCACCAACCCTCCTCTCCTTCTCCACTCTCTAGCCCAAACCAGACAAGCTCTGAGCCTCGGCCACTTCCAGCTCCTCGCAGGCCAAAGGTTAACAGCATCTTGAACCTCTTTGGATCATGGTTATTTGATGCAGCATTTGTTCACTGTAAACTTCATAATGGAATAAACAGAGACAGCAGCATGACTGGTAAATATTACAAAATATATATATATATATATATATGTACACCTTATTCCTTGTTTTATTGACATTTCCTACCTGTAAGATTAACACATGCATAATCCAAAAAAAGTAAAATCTGAAGTGCTCTGTGGTAGTTAATTCCTTGATCTGAGCCAGCATCTGCTATTACCTGAGCAGCTGTTTGGGGATTTCAAAGTTTAATAGAAGCCCACTTTTTACTATTAAAGACTCTCTTGCTCTAACAAGCATGGCACTTCCAATTATGATACTGGGGAAAATGCTGTTATGTGGAGGAAATCATATGGTAGGAGTCCATTTCTTAGTTTGAAATCTGCTTCAGTTCTATAATTAATAGCAACTATTTATATCGACTCTTTAATATTTGAAAAATCGTCCTGCCTTGTTCCACATAGTGCACAAAGTGATACTTGTTTTCTAGAGTGTTATGAAAACACTCTTAAAAAGTTCTTAAAATAGCTAGTGAAGTTGCTGCCTATCAGTTATGGTTGCTGTGTGTTTCCTTTAATGACTTGATATCTTCATTCTTCAGCCCTTAACTGCCAAACTTATTTTTGTCTCCTGTGCTTTGCTCAGCTGCAGAGGTTAGATGTTTTGAGATATAGCAGAATTAGTGCTCTGCTCAGAGAAGCTTTTTAGCTCTCTTCTTACTTTTGTTGATAATATTCAGAAAAGACTAATCTTTCTCACTCCTTGCATTTACTGTTCCTGGTGTATTTTGAATATCTGCTAACTATTCCAAGAGATCTATCAATCAGTCAGTAACTCACTGTCCGAAGAAAAATAGGGGAAAGACATTTGTTGTACAAGTTGGATGTGTAGTGGGACTTGACAGCAGCAGTTAAACTTCCTTGTTTATTGTGTCAAGTTCCTGTGTGAAAGCTTAGTATTTGGGATCTTCTAAAGGTGTTTTTAGGTATGTATCACATTGTTTTTGGAAGTGTTCTTTGTGAGGTTCTGTGGTAGGAGTTTGGAATCTCTTTGTAAAAGGCCTATGACTCATGACTAGGGAAAGAGCTGAGTTTAGGAAGGAGCAAGGCATCCTTGCCTTGTGTATTCAGTTGCATATGCATTTAATGTATTACTACATTTTGTGCTTTTCAGATTGATTAGATCATTTTAATTTTAACATAACCTGTTTCTTGAGTGATTTCAATGAAATGCTTGACCTGTAAAGGAAGGATGTCAGCTGAGATGGTGCTTACGCAAAAGCGTAAGCTGTAAACATTCTGTGTTGTTAAGAGGGCAGAAGTACACAGTCATCCAAAATCAAAAGGTTTAACTTCCTTGAAGGTGTTCCAGGGCCTTCTGTTCATATTTGCAATGTCTTAAATCACCTAATAGCAATCAGAAAATTGTAGTGTTACTAGCCTTACAGGAATATTTACTGGCTTTCTGAAAATTAGAGGCAGCTGTTTGGAATTGAGTTAATTCTGTTCCTCTTCTGTGCTCTTCCAAGCTGTCTGTTGCAAGACCAGTCTCAGCACAACGCATGATCTGCTGTGTATTAGCAGCAGTGGTGCTAAGACAATGATGTTGGTGGACTCCCAGGAACCTGGCTGTGTCATGTCCTGCTTTTTTAGCAATTTGGAAGACAGAATTAACTTACAGGAATTTAGTCAAGTGTTTGCTGCCCTTGCAGGTTTCTCTCTCCTCTTCTGTCATGTGGCACAAGTCTCAGTGAGAATCCCTACAATGTGATTACCAAAGAGAGATTAATGAGCTCAGTGCAGTGCCTACCAGGGGCCCTGTGGATGAGCTGTGGTCTCAATTCTAGTTCAGAATTTAGTTTGGTTCTTTTAAATAACTCCTGCTGACACACACAGCCAAACACATTGTCCTTGTCCCATCTTACAGTGCACCTTTTCCATGAGCTCTAGGAAATAAAGAGCACATGGTCAAGGCTGATGTGAATGAGAACCCCTCTACCTTGCCTTTTTATCTTGTCCTGGGATCTCATGTTTTACCACTGGAACTCTCCAGAAAGGAAGTAATGAAAAATGATGGGTGGAAAAAATGTCAAGTTTTTTGTAAGTCTTGAGGTGAAAGACTGTCTAAATGGATAGAAGGGTAACTGAGCTTTAGTCTACATGACCCTGCTTTGCAGGGGAGGGCTGACTATCTCCAGAGGCCCCTTCAGCCTCAGCTTTCCTGATTCTGTCAGGTTAACTGCTGCCTCATGGATTTTCAATTTTCTTTCATCTCATGGGTGAATTTCTTGTACCAACTCTTAATTGGAAAACTGTAGGTATTCCATGTTTGTGGTTGTTCTGGTTTTGTCTGTCTTTGGGAAGAGAGAATTGTTCTCTCTCAAGATTAGCTGGAAGTCATCTGTATACACTTGGCTGCTGGTAAAGCAGTTGTCCTCTTTGCTCTTTGAGCCCTGTCCTTCAATGTAATCTTGTCCTTGTTTGGATTCTGAAGCAGAGCAATGATCTTGCCATCATTGGCATGATGCTTTTGGGCCTTGAGTGTCCTTATCAGGTTTTGGTTTCTGCACACAGACTTTAATTGGTGAAGCTTTATGGTGGGCAGCTGATAAACATCACTGTGTTGTGGTGAGAAAGTAAAAATGTCCTGTTGGAACATGCACAGGTGGTTTGAAAGCAGCTGGATCTTGCTGGCATAGTTGTTAGATGGGTATGTGGCATTTATGTAGCTGATAGTGTGGGATAAATAGATCTCTATGACAGATAACACCTTCATAGGAAATTGGCTACAGAGCCTGTATGAGGTTAACCAAAGAATGACAGCTTGGGGTGTGTGTATCTGTGCTAGGGCAGATTCAGTGGCAGGATGTGTTTCAGACAGGCTTGGCCATACAGTGCATACCTACTGTCCTCAGCCTCTGAGAATTTGGAGAAGCTCAGCAGCACCTTGTGCCATCATTTCAGCAACTGAATCTTTCAATCTGATGGGCTTATTCTCAATCCTTGTACCTAAAGGGGGCTGGCTCTGCAGTTTATAGCAGCTGAAGGAGACACTTCAGGGGTTTGTTGGTATTGCCCAGGGGCTGTTGGCAGTGGAGGAGCCTTGAGGTACATCATTATCCTCACCTTTTCTGTCCCTACTGTCATTAATGTCCCATAGAATGTTTCTGGGGCTCTAGAAGCTAATTCTAAGCAGCCCTGTCTGGGGTTGTAGTGAGTGCTGCTGAGGGGCTTTTTAACAGGTATGACCCTGCCTGTTCAAAGAAGTAGCTCTCCCCAGCTGATGGGTAGTGCCTGGCTGCTGGAATTCTTACTCTCTTCTTTCTCTGGATGTTGTTTGAGGTGTTAATGTTTCTGGGAGTGTTCTACTTTTTGTTTCTGCTTTGGAAGATTGTTAATGAAGCTGGTGGTCAGGGGAGGCATGCTCAGGTATTCTGGTTGTTAGCAATTTGGCTTAGAGAAATGGGAGCTGTAATCCTGTTGGGAGCTCCTGGTTTGGAAGCAGGAATACTGCTGTGAGGAGATCGCAGGTAAGTAACTTTCCCCCTGCAAAACCCAGTTCAGAGGAGCCTTAGGATAACCTGGTTTATGCTCCATGTGCACTGTGACATGGGGACAGGTCTGTGAGCTGAGAATGGTTTGTACATTCTGTTAAAGAACTGGTGTATGTTGATATGAACAGCTCTAAATTTTAGTCGTATTTTGTAACTTTTTGTTCATTGTTTTGCATGGTACTTTCAAAACCATAATTTTGGACCTGTATGCCAGTTTCCTATGTGTTTAACGAGCTTGCTGTATCATAAAGCTTTTAATCTATTTTTTAAAAAGCTAAAAGCTTCTTAACTTATATTACAATTTCACCATCTTAAAAGTATTTTATAACTACTGCTGTCCTTTGATTTGTTTCCATTTTATTTCTATTATCTTGCAGCATCTTTTATCCAAATTCTTCTTTCTTATAAATCTTGTAAGTAGGAACCAGTAGCTTTTCCTTAATTGCGGTCATGCTTTTTTTTTTTCCATAATCCCATGTTTTATTTGTAAATTCATTCTCATTGTCTCTTGTAGCTTTTGCACTTTTACTTGAAAAAGACAAGTAATTTTTTTTGTGTGTGTTTTTGAATGGGGAGGATTGTTGGCAAAAGCAAATTAATCTGCCTGAATCAGTCCCATCTTTTCTGTATTTTAGTCTGTGATCATGTCATGAATTTCAGGACTTTGCACTAACCATGTTTTTTTTACTTAAAGCTTATTTTACAGACCTAGTGTTTGATTTGTATGCATTGTGCATGTAGTGTTTTTTTCCAACTACAGTATATTGCTGGATAGCTTATTTAGGACAAAAAATGGCTCATGGGAAGATGCATAAAGATTTGTACTTATTTGCTACTTAACATCAATGAAAATTTGAGGTAAACGTTGGTTAAATGATAAATTTGAGAACAAAAAATTAGGAGTAGGCACTTGTCATTAAGACATTTCCTTTAAAACAAAACAAAAAAGCATCCTATCTGTAAATTATCAGGTATTCCAGCTGCTAAAGTGTTAATATGCCTTTGTTAGCAAGGCTGACTTTGAACCTGCAGTTCCCCAGTGTCCCAGAGCTGAGACAGAAGTTGCTTTCTTTTGCTGGTAGCAACACATAGGTGTGATTATGGGAGCACACATTATCTGCTGTTTGCTTTTGTAGTTTATAAAAGTTTTGGAAATCCATCTAATCTTAGCTAAAAACAAGAACACACTCTTTAAGATGTTAGCAATCCTAGAGCAAAGCTGTCCAAGGAAGAGGAAAAAAAATTGAAAAAAAATTCACATTGAGTGCAGTATATATTTTGTTTTGGTAGCAATCCTGGAAGAAAGCATGGAGTCGACAGAGCGAGTGGTCTTGTATCCAAACAATGCTGACGTGTGAAAGAGAGACCAGAAATCTCTCCAGGAAGACTTGAATTGGATTGGAGTGGTGTGGACTGGCAGAACTGGCCTGTGGGGAGGGAGCACACAGCTGGGCAGAACCAGGTTAGGACCCTCTGAGAGGGTCATGGAGCTTCCTGTAGGATAGGGAGCAGGAGACAGCCAGGCCATGGTAGCTGCTGTTTGGAGGCTCTTATTTGACAGGTTTAGTGATCACATGAGGAGAGAGGGACCAAATTAGGAGAATGGGATTCCACAATCTTCCCTTTCTCATACGGGACCTTAACATTTTTTGATTGTTTTTTTAGTAACTATGTTTGTACAACAAAACTGGATCAAAGCTGCTTGGTATTCAGGGCAGCATGAGATGAGTTGGCTGGCTGGAAGTTAAGCACTTCCTTGGAGGTCAATAGTAATAGCACCATCAAATTTTTTTGTTTGTTTTTTTAAGGGAGCAAGGGAAAGTGGCATTTCATTTTTGTGGGGACAAGAGCCAGGTGAGGCAGATCCTTGCCCTTTCAGAGAGGGTAGGAAGCTAGTGTTGGATATAAGTGCTCTCTTCCCAGCAAAAAGTTGGGACAGCCTCCAGGATATGAAGGTCAGTTGTTGTCATCCTTATGAAGAAAACAAGTTAGGTACACCCACAAATACTTCCTAAACAGAGGCACTGGCTCAAATACAGTGAACTAATAGCTTCATGTTAACTATTAAATTGGACTTGATCTTTGTGTCCAGGATCCCATGAGCCTATTCTGTACATTATCACACACAGTGAAATGCTGTTTTTTCTCTTCCCAGCTATAGCGACGCAGGCTAGTGTGGAGTTCCGCCGGAAAGGATCCCAAATGTCCACAGACACTATGGCTTCCAACCCCATGTTTGATGCAAGTGAATTCCCAGACAACTATGAAGCAGGAAGGGCAGAGGCATGCGGGACACTGTGTAGGATATTTTGTAGCAAGAAGACTGGGGAGGAAATATTACCAGCTTACCTATCCCGGTACTAACCTATCTTCCAGTTGCTTTATTGGTGTAACTTTAAGATACAGACTAATTCCCGGTGAATAGCATTCACTTGCTGTGTGAATCCTGTGTTACCAGTTTAAAAACACCTAGCTGGCCTTCATAGGCTGGAGGTGGGATTCTTGGCTAAGCCCAGCACTGTCTTCCTCTCACATTTTCATGATGAAGCTTTTCACTGTGTTTTCTTCAAGTTTCAGTTGAAGGAGAGTACCTTAAAGTGCCTCCAGCTGGAAGGAAAATTTTCTTTGGCAGTTTCTTGCCTCCTGCATTTTTATTTTTGTTTAATTTGTCACTGAATATTATTCACATGGAAAAAATGAGTGTGCAGGCATAAGACTCTGTACACTTTATTAGAGTACAAAGGTTTTTGTGTTGTCAAATACCACAAAATTTGGTTTTGTTTATTGTAGGTTTTTTTCACCCTCTGAATATTGAAATACAGTAATATCCCATTATTTGAAACAGTTGTGTTTGAACTACTGCTGTGTTCAGTTTTATTTCTGAGAAAATAAAGCAGTTTTGCCTGTTGTAGTATACCTTTTTCACAAATTTTTGTTATGTAAAATAGCAAATGCTAGAGGCAGAGAATCAGTTTTAAATCAATGATTCTCAAACTGTTCAGGTACATATGTCCCAAATGGCATTAAAACTTCCCAGAAGACTGGACAATTTTATTTCTTAAATGCTGTAGTATTTTTTGTATAGATAGTTCATATTTTTTTTGGCCAGTCAGTGGGATTCCTTTGTGTCTCCTAGACTTTTGAAACAATTAAGAGGACATACATGTTCTCTAACAGGAGGCTGCAAAAGAAGCTAACTGCTCTAGGGTGATGGATGGCTGAGTTTCTGCCCTTGCTTTTTCATTTGAAGTGGTTATGATGGTTATGATTGGTCTCGTTTTCCAAATTGCTGATCAGTGTGTCTTGTCCTGATATCCTGTTCCTTGTTCTATCCACTGCCTCCCCCAAGATTTCACAGTATTTTTCTCATATTGGGGAGTTAAAATCAAGGTTTTGCTCCCAGCCTTACTTGGAGAGTAGTGGAGAGCAGGCGATCAATTGTTAGTAACCAGCTGGTTGTGCTTACTCAGCTCTCAGTCTGGGTGTTGCAACAAGTCAAAGATTTCAGTAAAACTGTGCTACAGTGGCTTTTCATATGCAATGCCTGTCATTTGTGAGAGTTTATTAAGCTGGTCAGGTGTGCTTGCCTGTGCTCAAGTAATGCATGGGAACACTTATATCAATGTTTCCTATCTCTGTTTTTGAAACTTACTCTATTTTATATAGACAAGGTCAAATAGTGGCTGCAGAATCATGTGGGATTCTGATGATTTTGTGTGCAAATAATTAAATCTTATCTTTCTTTGTCAGATTTTACATGCTTTTAATTCAGGGTTTGCAGATAGCAGATTTCGTTTGCCACCCTGTTCTTGCCAGTGTTATTCTAAACTCCCCTCCTCTGTTCTGCTGTGACCTGAAAGGCATTGATGTTGTGGTTCCCTACTTCATTTCGGCTCTGGAAACTATTTTACCTGACAGGTAAATTACCATTTCCATGTAGACATCATCAGAAACGTTGAGAGGTGGTTTTTTTTTTTGTCATTCCTGTGTAATTTCACCAAAGGAATTCAGCAATGTGGGGCCCACAGTGTTTGTGTATTTGATGGTGATAATAGCAACACTGTGTGAGCTCAAATTTTCATTTTTATTTAATGCAATTTTCTTTAAAGTAATAATTGTGCTTATTTTAAATTAAATATGTGAATTGTTTGCTCCCTACTCATTGATGCAAAGCAGTGCCTTTAAGAATAGGAAAATATATTGAAATATGTAAAAAATGTATTGAAAGCCTATTGATTTTAAAGTAAACTTTCACAAGATACTCATTAGTGGCTGTTGTTGCAGTGTATTCAATAAGTAATCTTAGGCATCATTAAATGGAAAAGTGGATAATTTAGTCTGATAAAATTGGAGTAGGTTCTGATCAGAGCTTTATAGACACTTAGGTTTTGCTAAGTTTGGCACTTAATAGTAGTCTTCTGCATGCCTTCTTTAATGTATGTGTTATGTCTTGGTATGGTGTTTCATTTTGATGTTAGGCGTTTAAACAAAAAGCATTATTTATCTCCTGGGCTTAAGTCTGAGCTGCTCCTTCTTTTGGATGGGTCTTAGACAGAAACAGCTACATTGCGTACTCCAAATTACTTAAGGCCATTGGATGGATGTATATTTAATATTAACTTAGTTCCATTCGGCTCCAGATTCTTGTGAAAAATTGATTAACTGTCTGATGCTTTGATTTGCAGAGAACTCTCAAAGTTTAAAATCTATGTAAACCCCACAGAGCTAAGAAGAGCTTCCATTAACATCTTGCTATCTCTGTTGCCTCTCCCTCATCATTTTGGAACAATAAAGTCTGAGGTAGTACATTTATCACTATGTTTTGCATTCTATTTTTCTTTCCCTGGGAGTGGTATTTGGATGGGTTGTGGGTTGTACTGGGTGTTTTCTTTAGCACTGGAGCTCTTCCAGTGAACATGAAACAGGAAGACCATATTACAAGGTGTCAATAGCAATGTGTGCTGTGAATTTTGACTTTTGAAACCCTGCTGACATGGTCATTAATTGATACTGAAATAAGTGTATTTTTTCTTTAGGTTGTCCTGGAAGGGAAATTCAGCAATGATGACAGCTCAGCATATGATAAACCAGTAACATTCCTGTCCTTGAAGCTGAGGCTTGTGAATATCCTTATAGGAGCTTTGCAAACAGAAACTGATCCCAACAACACTCAGATGATACTAGGTTATTTCAGCTTTCTTATTTATTAATTGTATTATAGAAGTGTCTGTCTTAATCTGTCATAGGATAATATGGTTATTAGTGATGTGTTGCTTTGCAAGAAGAAGGTTTAAATTCCTGGCAGGTTGTCATATGTGTAATCTCCATTATACTATGAAAACATCATAAAAAGCCTCACATTTTTGTTAATCTCTCTTTATGTGGAGTAATACTTGAAAAGTAGAGGCAAAAGTAAAGCACATTCTAGCACAGAAAGTCGGTCATAACTTGAAATGGAAG
This sequence comes from Parus major, assembly GCF_001522545.3. Classification (NCBI taxonomy): domain Eukaryota; kingdom Metazoa; phylum Chordata; class Aves; order Passeriformes; family Paridae; genus Parus; species Parus major. The sequence continues at coordinate 584,188 of NC_031788.1, forward strand.
TAGGTAAAAAATGTCATAATTTTAGGAAGGATTCCTGACTAATGAATTTCAGAGAAAACCATAGGTTTTGTCACAGTTAAGCCTAGTAAACATATTGACATACTGGTGACTGGTGGTCCAGCATTGGCAAAATGGTTTAGCATAAACAAAAAGGTGGCATTTGTTTAGCAGTGTGTAAATCCTCAGACAAAATCCAAAAGTTTTGGAATAGAGTTTGTAAAACTGTTCTTTGAGGCAGTGAGTGGATTAATATTATGCTGAATACTCAGAAAGGAAGTAGAAGATGAAAACTTGGATAGTGCATAATCTGTCAAGTTAAATATGTTTTCAGGTAAGTACAAAGGTACATGCCTATTATTCTTACTTGTCCCCCCTTATTCTTTCTTTAGCAATGCTTATTCCACATGATGGTGTTCTTGTACCGAACCACTTTCCTTTAGTCTGTTTAAAAAGGCAACAGTCTTGCAGTGTGAGAGAGGTGTCTACCTCATTCTGGGAGGCAGACAATTTACCTGGTTAACACGGGAGGGCAAGAAAATGATACATAGTTAAGGGAAGGGAAACAAATCCAAGTGTGCAAAGACTTTTGGAAGGTTACCTTGCAATAGTTCAAGCAGTTTATTTTCTCACAGAAGACTAGAGGGGAATAATATGAAAGAATAATTTGCACCCAGTGCTGGTGAAGCAGTGGGGATTTCTGTGGTTTCCAAGCGAGACCCTCAGAGCATTTGTGCACTTGAGGTTGTCCCACCTCCAGTGCTGTGTCTGACACCTCAGGGTGATGCTTTATTAAATCCCACCCCTGTCATCCCATGCCCCTCCACACCAAATTGGTCTGCAGCCAGCTGGGTAAGTGTTCTACCTTGAATGGCTTTTCTACTGGGAATTATAATTCCCATTGTAGTCCCTGATAGTTCACTTGCCCTGTATTCCTCCTCTTAAGCTCCTGTTTCCATATACGAAGTTATTTCCTGCTGGCTTTAGCTGCAGGGGATTCATGAATCCCAAGTTTAGTCAGAAATTCTCACATATGCTATCAGCTTCTCAACAAAAGTGGGATTTGTTGTTCATCTGCCAATAAATGCTTGGCAGCAAGTGGTGCATTTCATAGAATTACAGAGTGGTGTAGGTTGGAAGAGACCTTAAAGCTCATATCATTCCACCCTGCTATTCCACCCCAGTTCCCTGGGTAGGGACACCTTCCACTAGACCAGATTGTTCCAAGCCCTGTCCAGCCTGGCCTTAGATCCTTCCAGGGATGGGGCAGCCACAGCTTCTTTGGGCAACCTGTGTCAGGGCCTTCCCACCCTCACACAGAAGAATTTCTTCCCACCATCCCACCTCACCTTGCCCTCTCTGTGTGAAAACATTCCCCCTTGTCCTTTCATTTCCCTTCATAGGGTAAGTTGTGTTTTCCTAAATGTTGATGAATGAAACAGGGGAAGGAGGCAGAAAAATTAAAACTGAAGCCACCAAATGTGCCAGTGTCAGCCAGTTTCAGGTCCATGTCCTTATTGATTCTTCCCTCCCCATCTGGAGATGATGCTGCCAAGCAGGTACAGGCTGTTCACTCTAGTTTAGCTAAGACACATCAGCAGTTTTGATTTAAGTGAGTTAAAATTTTTCTGAGGTTGAAGAGAGAGCTCTGTCCTGGCTAGCTTGGATACAATGGGGTTGGTGACCCCTGCAGTTAAGAGCTTCAGCTTTTTGAATACAGTATTTTGGGCGCTGATGGGAATTAGAGAATGGAAAGTGAGAGGCTGGGGAGAACTTCTAGGCAGAGGGAATTCCAGTGTATCCCACCTTAGATTATGAACTCATCTTCTCATAAATATTCTTAAACATAACCTGAGTTTTAAAATGAGCACAGTCTGGTGTGAGACAAAGAAGCACTCCATCCTTTCTGTGAAGCCAAAATCCTTCTAAACTGAGGAATTTGACAGACCTATCACAGAACAGTTGGGGCTGGAGGAGACCTCTGGATATCATTCAGTCTAACTCCCTACCAAGGCCAAGTCACCAGAAGCGGGAACCTGTCTAGGTGGGTTTTGAATGTCCTCAGAGAGGGAGACTACATGACCTCCCTGGGCAGTCTGTTCCAGTGTACTGCCACCCTCCATGGAAGGAAGATTTTCCTCGTGCTGAGGTAGAACTTCTTGTCATTTAGTTTGTGCATTACTCCTTGTCCTGTTGCTGGATACCACTAAACAGAGTCTGGCACCGTCCTCTGGACACCCACCCTTGAGATATTGATAAGTAACAATGAGATCCCCTCTCAGTCTTTTCTAAACTGTGTTCAAAGTATTTTTAACATAGCTGAAAGCATTCTTTGACTCAGCTTTCATTTTCTTCAAATGGCTAAGCTCAAAGCAAGTCCTGTGTTTTAATAAGAGATTTTATAAAACAGGACTGCAAACCTCTTACATTACTCCTTCTATGCTGCTTTGTAATTTTTAGTAGTGAATTCTACTGTAGTTCATAATTACCTTCTCCCATCTGACTCTGCAGGTGCAATGTTAAATATTGTTCAGGATTCAGCACTGCTAGAAGCCATTGGCTGTCAGATGGAAACAGTGAGTATTTTTTGTTTATGAAGTTACTTCTTCAGAAAGAATGCATTCCTCAGTTTACCTGTTACTGAAAGGGTTTCAGGTAGCATCCTGAGGTTTGATTTTTTTGTATCTGAGAACATGGGGAACTTAGAAATTTTCTCATCTCTCTAAACTGCCTTTCACTTTGCAGAATGGTGGTGAAAACAACCTCTTCAAAAGCCACAGTCGCACTAACAGTGGCATTAGCACTGCAAGTGGTGGCAGCACAGAGCCCACGACACCTGACAGTGAGCGGCCAGCACAGGCCCTCCTGAGGGATTATGGTAAGGACAGCTCTTTGGAAAACCCTGTCGTGTTTGCCAGGTTGATGTTTTCTGGGTTTTGCTGTTTTAGTTCTGGCTGATGCATTAATGAGCCCAGTTGTTTGAAGCCAGGGGAATAGCCTGGCTGTGTGCTGCAAGTCTGCACTCACAAGTGGTTGTCTTACCCCTACTAAAGGACTCTTTAACATTTTCAAAATCAGAATGTAAAAGCTTATGAAAAAGGTGGTTGCAGACTTTTAACTTGCGTTTTCAAGACACTTAGTTCCTGTCAACAAGAATGAGATAACACGTACACCAAGTGTAAATTAATCACTTCATTAATTTTGATAGCATTCCAAATGCTTGCCTGACCTCTGCAGCACCTTTTCTTAAATTTTTAAAGAGCACTTGGGGGGCCCTGGCTTTTATAGGGCAAGTAAGCAGAATGCTTGTGATGTGTCATATGTTATAACAATATAATTTAGTAATTAACTTTACTTTGCTATGTCTTGTACTGTACATTTTTGACTCTCTGTAGTAAAATCCATGTTCTAAATCTGTGTGTGGTAAGCTGGTTGAGTGTTACAATCCTGCAATTTCATTTACTCCTTTGGTCTTCAGTTTAACTGATGTTGGCCAATTAAACGTGAGAACAAATCACGTTAATTATATTGTAGCCTAGACTGACAATTCTGTCATCACCAACCAAAAATGTTTGGTGGTGATTTTTTAAATCTAATTCTGTAAATAGCAAGAGGAGGGAGATGATCAGGAAAGGCTTCAGTATATTCTAGGGATTCATATAAACATGTTGGTGCTTTCCCTACATGATTTGCTTGTTTGAAATTATCAAAGTGCTAGTTTTCTGCACACCATTTGAATTGTGTGTTTAATTTATGTGGATTTTCATTGACAAATGTTTGTAAAAATATTCTTTTGTAAGATTTAAAAAATACTCTAAATATTTGAATTGCAGAGTCATCTTACCATGACATAACTTGAAATATGTTTTTGTAGTGTATTAATTTTATTGGATTTTTAACATTTCCTGTGCAGAGAAGGTAAGGTTGTAAAGAGCTTATGAAAAGAATTTGTGTTTCCACTGGACGCTTCAAACAATAGAAAATTGAAAACAAGATGGTCTCTTGTTACGGTTTAGCCATAGTAAACTCCTGAATCTGCTCCTGATGTGACATTGGACATAGTTCTTTAATGTTAAATAAGGTATTTTAAATTTTGGGAAGGATATGCTTTATCTGTCATAGCTCTCATGTCTCTTTATAACTAGTCATTGAGCAGTTTTTTATTTCTGACATTAATTTGCACACTTCAATTTTAATCAATACAGATAGTATTTATGTTTTGTAGTATTTTGAAGTGAAAACAATTGATAATTAAAACATTTTCTATTTTTGAATTAAAGGTTCAAGGAAACGGAAGGTTAAAATAATTGTTTCTCTAGCACTGGTTCTTTCATTATCTGTGTCTATTGAACCAGTGCAGCTTTTGATAAACATTAGGTGTGGAAAGAATGGTTAACTTCTGACGCAGATATCTGAAATTACATATGCTCCTTAGTTCTTCAGTACAACTACTGACATTTAATAAACATTTCCAGTGCCTATATTTTCCAGAATCTAAAAGATGTTACATGACAGATAATTTGAGTACAATAGCAAAACTTGAAGCTGGCTGTTCTGTTGCTGAAATGCAGCAGAGCTCTGAGATCTTTCAAAATGTCTTAAAAAAAATTAAATTGAGCTAGCTAGTCTGAATGGGTTTGTATAATGCCTGGAGAATATGTGAGGGAGTTAGCCTGTGCAAAAGGCATCAAACCAGTTTTGAGATGTTTAGGGTTTATTTTATGTCTGTATTGTGGCTGCTTTGCCTTGTGCCTGTGCTTTGCTTTTTGTCACTAATGCTTAGTTATTTTCCCTCCCTGTGGTGTGTGGTTTTGGGGTTATATCCTAGCTCTTCATACAGATACAGCTGCTGGATTGCTGATCCGCAGCATTCACCTGGTAACCCAAAGGCTCAACTCCCAGTGGAGGCAGGACATGAGTATCTCTCTGGCTGCCCTGGAGCTGCTCTCTGGACTGGCAAAGGTGAGACTTGGTGTGCTATGGCCCCTTCTCACAGGGTGGTTGTAGTCCTGCCTGGGTGGAAGTCATGCCACTTCTGTGGCTGAGTTTGTCAACAGCTATTCTGTTTGGAAATGAAAAAGAGGCAGCACTGCTGTTGTAGGTAGTTTTTTCCGATGTAAGTGCACTGTGGCTTAAAGGACATGTGGCCTGGGAACGCCTCTTAGCTGAAACTTCCGTTGTACCACTTTTCCTCTTCCTTCTCATCTTGGAAATAGCTTTTAGAGCTTGACAAAATGTAGTGTATTGCTAATATGAAGTGTTGCCTTCTTCAGAGCTTTATCTGCACATAGTTCTTCATTCAACACAAATAACAATTAAAGCTGCTAGCTGGGGGAGAAGAGTTGTTGAGATGAAAAATGCCCCTTTCTGCCTGAAAGCTCTTGTGCCCAGGTGCCCAGGCTAAACTTCATATGGCCTTTGTTAAGTGAATGTCCAGTGTACTTAGAGCAGCCATGATAATCTGGTGTGACAAATCAGCATTTCCTGTCATAATCCCTCAGGAACTCAACAGATCTCTTTAAACAAGTGTATCAGGCAGCCTTTAAAACATTAAGTCAGCACTGAGCCATATTAGACTATGTTTATTCACAATTGCAGTAGCATGAACTGAAGAATGTATTTGAAAGTGTTCTGAAATGAATTAATGTGTATTATTGGATCTTTTAGAGCACTTACAGAACCAGGGCTTTCTCCAGCTTGTGTGGTGTGGTGGGTTTAGCACTAGCTACAAATCACCAGAAAATTTACTAATCTCTTGTTGTGACTTATGGATTAGGAGAAGGGCAAACCAGGCTCAAAACTTAAAAGGAATAAAGAAAGTTTATTAACAAAACTACAGGAATAAGAAACCAGAATAAAACTTCCAGAAACCCTTCCTCCCCAGCACCCAACTTTTGCATTGTCCAACTGACAACATAGAGACAAAACTTGATGGTTAAAACAATACCAACTTTGCAATAGTCTTTTCATCAGTCTATGTAGAGAAAGGAGTTCTCTTCTGTCATTCCTTCCTTCGCTGACTTTGATGGTTCATGTTGTCTCTTTACATCCTGATCACTCTCGCTTTCCTCTCTCTGGAAAAATTACTGAATCTGCAGGTCTCATCTGGGTAGCGAAAGGGTTCCAGTGTGGCCCGAGGCGGGGCAGGTACTGCTGGTGTCGGATTTCAGCTCGGCAGTGCTGGAAAGGCAGGGCTGGTTCAGGCTGTGGGGCGAGCAGCCGTGGCCGCCCCAGCCCAGCCCCGGCCCCCGGGAGAGCCCGGCCCCGCCTGGGCAATGGAACAGACCCGGGAGGGCCGCAGCACCTCGGGCCTGGGGTCGGGGGGTGCAGCTGGAGTTCTGCTGCTTTTCAGAGGCAGAAACAAAAAGAGCTAGAAGTTTCTGGGCTTAGGTTTAAAGGTGATCTCACTTTTCAATGGTGAGCAATTCTGTCAGTTCTCAGAAATGGCCAGCTCTTGGCCAGGTCTCAAGCCTTAACTTCTTTGGGTGTTCCTCCCTTTTTCTTAAATTCCAATCCATCACATTAAACCAGGGTCTTCTTGGTTTGATTTTTTTTTTTTCTTGCAGAGTCATGGGAATGTGAAAATAAAGTGTCTTTTCAAATGCATCCCCAGGTTAATGTTAAATATTGTAGTCTTTATATAATTCTCATGCAACCAAAGTAATTTTTGCCCTAGAATATCTTTCCCTTTTACAACAAAGTGGTTGAAAAGAGATTACTTCTTACTGCAGAAATACTGTGGGGACTTGTTCTGCTTGTGTCTTTGGCGGTAACATGTCCCAAAGCCTTTCTCAAGTAGGGGCTGCCCTGTCTTGTGTCTGTTCAGCACCAAGTTATTAGTGGGACTTAGAAAAGTCTAAAATCTTGTTTCCCACAGGACTGCTGGTTCACAAACCTGCCTTTCATAAGCTCATCTTGAGGGGACTCTCTTTGCTGTAGATCTTGAGCTTCTGAAGAATGTTCTAGCTAAATCTTGGGGCTCTGAATTGTCCCTGCCATTTGTGGAGTATAGCTGCCAGGTTTCGATGCTGGCACCAGCAAGTCCATCCACCTTCCTGCTTGGATAAGCATGGTGACATGCTAGAGAGTAGAAAAATCCATCTGTTCCTGTGCTGGGTAACAAGCTGTGAATAAGAGAGAAGAGAAATTCAGTTCTTTAGCCTTACAATTCAAATACTTATGGCTCATTATGCTGTTTCCTGACCTTCTTGCCTGGAGTCTTGCTCTCTGCAGCCCTGAGCTGGGAAAGAAGCAGAGAGGGGTGTTTGCAGTGAGTTTGGGGGAAGAGCTTGTGCATTTTCTGTCAGTCTGCTTGTCCAAGGATGGCTTTTTAGTTCCTTTTACCAGTGTTGAAAGTTACTGTGCTGAGAGTATGTCTAGGGGAAAGTTACTTGAGCAGAGTAAAGCCCTATGGAAGGGAGATTTGGCAGTGAGTGGGTTCTTAGAGATACAAAATGGGTTACTAGAGCTGAAGAAGAGACATTTGTGGAAAAAAAAAAATACTTCAATACTTGAAGTTCAGCTTACATTTGGTTTCTCACCAAGCCACACTGGTACCACTCCTGCTCTTTGAAATCAAGGCATGCAATTTAGTCACACCTCAGTGCAGCATTTCTTTATTTTTAGTTTCCATGTCTATCACTGTTAAATAATTTTACTTGCAAATTTAAACTGTAATCAAAAAAAGGGCTCAACTGTTTATTGCTGTTTCTTAAAATTACATTTAGAAATGTTTTCAAAAACTGGTTTTTTTCTCAAAGATTTTTGTGGAGGAATTGTCACCCTGTTGCCCTTGTTGATGCAGGTGAAGGTGGTGGTGGATCCCTCGGATCGGAAGCGCGCGATCAGCTCCGTGTGCAGCTACATCGTCTACCAGTGCAGCCGCCCGGCCCCGCTGCACTCCCGGGACCTGCACTCCATGATCGTGGCAGCTTTCCAGTGCCTCTGTGTCTGGCTCACAGAGCACCCTGACATGCTGGATGAGAAGGTCAGAGTCTCCAGTGGATAGATTTTGAATGCTTCATCTAAAGTGTTTTTTGTGCCCAACCTGTATCTGTTCTTGATACTTTAAAATAGTGTGGTTTGCTTAGCTTTCTTAATTTCAAAAATGGGTTCTGTGCAAAATGCTTCTGAACTTTAATCCCTGATCTTTATTCACCAATGCAATTTTTTGCTTTAAAATTACCTTTATAGTTATAGGAATGTCTCAGTCTTTCTTCTCGCTCTGCAGAACTGGAAAAAAAAAAACAAAACCAGAAGAGAAATATAGAAGTGAATGGGGTTAACCCATGGCTACCTGCTGTAGAGAGCCATGACTTTCCTCATTTCTCAAGTCTTACCTGACTAAAGCAGTTTCTAGGCTTAGCAGAATTCCTTTGATACAAATATTTTGATAATCAGAGTTTGTTTCACCAATTTTCTAGAAATGAGCAAAACACAGTTCAATATAAGGTGGAATTTACTTGGGAAGCTTGAGAAGAGCAGGAAATGAGACATGTTTTCATTTGCCTTCTGCTCTGCTGCTTAAGAAAAAATTGAATGCCCATTTTCATTGTTAGTCTCTTTCAGAGTCAACTTAGTAATCTTTCTGAGTTTTTATAGATAATACATATGTATGTATTACATAATATTTTGCTATCTTTTTAGATAGAACATTACATATATTTATAGTTTGTTTATTCTGTATATATAAATATATATTAAATTAATAAAACAACATATATTATATAAATTAATAAATTAAAAAATTATGTGTATATATATATAAAATATATATATATATATATTTTAAGAAAAGAAGACTGAAAACCCACAAGCAGAAGTTTAAATAAAGATTCTTTCTGCATGTGCTTTCGAGTACTGGCATGGCAGTAGGTGACTGATAGGATAGGTTCCCTGGATGTGGCACAGATTGTGTTTAGTCAGTTGCATAATGCTTTATTCCATTTCATTATGGTCTTCTTTAATTTCAATTACCACTATAAGGAGATAGTGTTACATACTGTGTGCATTATGTACTGGACACTGAGTAGCTTATTCCTGAGTCACCATAGTCAGATGAGAACCTTTGGCTGCATTTGCAAGTATTAAAAAAGCAGCTTTCCAGGTGTTTCCTCTTAAATTTGCTTTAAAATTCACCTGTTGTATTTCTACTCTGTAAACTCTTGCTGCAATTCTTTGTGGCCAGTCTTTTCAGCTCAGTGCTGGTTAATTTGGCTCTGTTAGAAAACTTTGGTTTTTCTCTTTACCTTTTATTCTATATCAACAGCAAATATAAGGAAGGACAAAGGCCAAGACATAGAATGCTGTCTAGTTTCTGGTTGCACAACCTGACCAAGCATGTTCAGTTTTAATCATTATTTATTCTGGAGAAGTCTGTTATTCTGTAGCACAAGCCATGAGATCTGAACTTTTGTTTCAGCAATCTGAATATTTTCAATGGGTTCTGCACAGCACTGGTGTGTCATATCTACAGTTCTACTGAGTGTTGGCCTCTCCTGTAATAGATTTTACAATGTACTTTTAGAATGTTCTTTTTTTTTTTTCTTGGTGAATTAAGTACTGTGGTGTATTTTCCTAATCAAAGATGTTGGCAATTGAAAAATTTGGAAAAGGATTTCTTGCTGTTTTCCAGATGAGTTAATTCTTAATGTGCTTAGAACTTAAAACTTCTTCAATGAATCCCAGAAATGCAGTTATCTCTTTAAGTATGATTATGTTTTTTCAGTTGCATTCATAATAGTCCTCTTGACAATTTGGTATGTATGCAATAAAGTATATTGTGTGTTTTTATTGATTCAGAGCACTTTTTACCATTAGAATATAATTAGATAATAGAAGTACACACGTATAAGCAGAAAAAAATACCAGTTCTATAGCAAATAGGATCTTATTTTAACAGTGTTGGAGTAATCTTCTGCCTTTAAATAGTGAGCTCATATTACCAGCAGTGTTTTTTTTTACTTAATGATATATCACTGTTTCCCTGAGGTTTTGGATCTGTTTATCCAAGTGCTTCTGCTTCAAGGTGGTTCTTGTGTTTTAGGATTGTTTAAAAGAAGTACTGGAAATTGTGGAACTGGGCATTTCAGGGAGTAAATCCAAAAACAGTGAACAGGAGGTCAAGTACAAAGGAGATAAGGAGCCAAACCCTGCATCCATGCGAGTGAAGGATGCTGCTGAAGCTACACTAACATGGTATGTAATTTGTCAGAGCATCTTTAATGCTCAGTATTGTCTTGTCTGAGAGTGTTTAATAGGGAGTTGGAAGCTGGTGATCTCTGATGTAAAAAGTGTTTGAGAAGTTAGGCAGAAGTTCCTTCTGTTTGCCCTTTCAGCAGGGCTGTGCTCTGTCTTAAATCTCCCCTGCCCCTTGAAGATGTTAACAGAAAATAGATCACTCTGGTCACTGTTTTACCCTCCTGCTTCCTCTCTTCCTTGTACAGCAAAACCCAGACCCTCCTCCAGCCCAGGTGTTCTGTTTCTGGCTAGGCCTTTCTGCAGACAGTAATTCCCTCTCTCTTTCACTATCCCAGTGATCCCATCTTCCAATTTCTTCTTCTCCTCAGCCTGACAATGTATGCTATCCCCACTCTGGTTAGAAAACTGACAGACACTGTGTGACAGCAGGGAATTGCACATGCAGCCACATGTATGCTGCAGTAGGATGGGATGGCTTCCTGCCCACAGTGTTGGGCTTCGTTAATATATTTGAGAGGTTCTGCTGGAAGTGCAGTAACAGATAATGTGTGGGTTGGGGGAGGGAAGCACAGAGAGGAAAATTGGGATTTGCTCCACAGAAGTTGGAAAGCATTGTGTTATGGGCTGAACAGCATGGTGGTAGACAGGACAGACTGAGGATGGGAAGGATAAATATGTTTTGCAAAAAGCAATTGCTTTCTATTTTACTCTGCTTTGGAATCCAACTGTTATAAATGTTACTGTTAGGAAAAACAACTGCGTAATTTCCAAAAGCAACTACCCATTGGAACTTATGGACAAATCCATATTGTTGCCTGAAAGTGTTTCTTTTATTTAGAGAGATGGAACTGTTTTCACAGTAGAGTGGAAAAGTGTATGGGGAAGGGCACTCAATAGACTTACTTTTGCTCTAGGTGTTGGTGTTAAGGGTAAAGTCCTGGCTTAGATCATGTGTACTTCAGTCTGACACTGGACATCTCTCATTACTGGTTCCTGTCATAAAAATTCTAAATTTCTAATAGTGTTAGTGAGGTCCTGTACAAATTCAAATTATTTAAAACAATGCTTCTAGGGGCTTCCTAAGGCTGTGGCACCAAGGAGGTAGGCAGTGTTGACCCCACCTGGAGGCTTTCTTCCAGGAAAGATTAACATCTGAGATAGTTGTGCTTGTGTGATCCTGGACCTTTTAGGGTCCCAACCCCTTAAAGGGTTTTAAGTTACTGTAATCTGTACTTGAGGAAAGCAAAGGCAATTGTAACTAGTGGACTGCCATGTCTGTCCTGCTTGTTGATATGAAAGGGCTAAAGTAAGGATAACTGGAGAAATATTTTTTTTAAATGACCATAAAGCTATGAAAGGGTACAGATTTTCGTGCTTTAAAGTGTGTCTTAATATCTTTATAACCCATGTTATAAAGAAGCTTTTTCTATAGGCAGAGTACCCTTCTTTGTAGGTTTTCATGCATGTTTTTCTGAAGGTACTGGTTATCTTAAAACAACCTGATGGGCGAGAGCCATGATAACAGAACTGCTAGGTCATGATACAGATGAAGGGTATGAGTGAAAGTTTGTGCTTGGATGGAACAGTTCACTTAATCTGTCATAACTCTCAACTTCTTTCTCACTTGCAGCATTATGCAGTTACTTGGAGCATTTCCTTCTCCCAGTGGTCCTGCTTCTCCTTGCAGCTTGGTGAATGAAACCACGTTAATTAAATATTCCCGTCTCCCTACCATAAATAAACACAGCTTCCGTTACTTTGTTCTGGATAACAGTGTCATCCTGGCCATGTTGGAGCAGCCTCTAGGGAATGAACAGAGTAAGTTCAGATTTTCTGTATAGAGCTGCAAAACAAAGGTACTTCATCAAGTGTCTCTCTCACATTTCAGGGGCTTTCCTGTCTGTGGGTGGTCACACAGAACAGAGAGCTGCTCTGGGGCAAAGCAGTGGGAGTAACTTAAATACCACTAATAATCAAACATGCACAAGTCTACCCAAACTGTTCATGCAATTGTCCAACTCTTTCAACCAGTTAGGTCATATATATATATATATATTGCTGCTGGCTGCCATTGAAATAATGGGTGAGGGACAAAAGCAATAACAATACATTTTGAAACATCCTTGTTCATGCAAGAATAAAAATATAAAGAGTATAGGAGACTTGACTGGGACAAGTGATTAACATATAGTTAGTGTGTCTCCTTTATGCTTGCACCATTGTTGCTGCTTGCATTAGGCTTCCTCTCTTACAACATATTTCTGTGGGTGCTTTCAGCTCAGGTGGTTTTAGTTGCTTAGGAGCTGTTATAACTTTCCCATGTCTGATCCTGTTCTGTCAATGACACCTCCTGTAAAGGAGACTTGTCACAGGGTGTTGGCTTGCACAACTGCATTTAACGCATTTCAGCCTCATAGACTTTGACCTTCAGGAACTTATATTACAAAAATCTGATATTAAATGATACTTTGAACAGAATAACTGATCCTCTGTAAGTCTTCATGTGTTATAGTGTTACCCAATAGAATAGATAAAAATTCTTTAACATGCTACCTCAGTTAAATACTAACTTAATGTTACAGCTGATGTACTGTCCACGGTATATTTTCCTCATCTGTATAAAGGATGGAGACTAGAAACTAGTCTTGAAAGCAGAGATTGCACAGAACTGCATGAACTGGTGCTGAGAAGTTGCATTATGGTCTAGAGTGCTCTGACCATGTTGAGAATCACTGAATAGATCTTGCAGGAAGTGACAATGCTGGGAGCCATTGCCACATGTCCACCCTCAGTCTGTGAGCAAGTGTATCCCTGGATAGATTAGAGCATGCTACAATGGCTAAGCACTCCTCATCCTCACTCTGCCTCGGCTAAATGTGTTACTGTGGAATCCTGCAAAGCTGTTGGAATCACAAATCAGATTATTTTTTCTTGCTGTGTATAACTTGCTTACAAATCCAGTTTGAATTACAAGATTAATTGTAATAATACACAAGTACATCAGGCCAGTTCTGATGCAGATCATGGAAGTGAGTGACTGAGGAGCTAGTTTGGGTTCTCTGTGTGTGTGTGTGTGTGCTTATGTACAGGGTGTGCATAGGCTGTGCTGCAACCTCAACTTCCCAGAGAATACTGGGGAGGGAATAGACTTCTGTTAGTTACCTGATGGTGCCAGTGTGTGGTTTATGTGCACAAAAGATAAATGCAAATGCCTTTAAGAAGAAAAACTTATGATCAAGTATGATGATCTCATCTAAAGTGACTAATATCAGTAGCCTTTTCAGTCTTGAAGGAAGACTGAAATCCCTGAAATGTTAAAATCATCATTGTGCCAGTAGAAATGTGCCTCAGGTCTCTATGGTCTGACCTCCTGCTGTATAAAAGGCCAGCACTGGATTTGGACCAGGGTAACACAACCTGGTGTTGCCCAAGTGAGTCTTGCTAACCTGAGAGGACCACTTAGCTCTGTGTCTCTTGTGGGGAAAAATTTTCCATGTTGTGGAGTCAGAATCTTCTGAGTCTTTGTTTGACCATTATCTTTTGTCCTTCCACTGTTCTTACTGCTACTGTTTGTGAGGAACTTTTGCAGAAGGTCATGGAAGAATCATGGAATTGGTGTCTCCATATGGTCATTGTCTTACCTAAACAGGCAGTGACTGGACAATCTTATTTGGTTTCCTCAGAGGTATGTTGGAGGCAAATGATGATCTGCATAAATTTGGATAAAAGTTGCTTTTAATGATGAAACTGAGCTGGCAAGTATTGAAATGACAAAGTAGACTAGTACTTTGCTGCTGCAGAGAGATTTGTTTGCTTCTCACCAGTTTTCTTCAGAGTTAGGGAGGCGTTAACCATGAAAGAAAAACTTCTGTCATGCCTGCATTTTCTTCTTGTTGAATGATTACACAGTGAACTGTTTGTAGTATATGATGATGTCTTATTCTCTTAACCCATGTGCTTTGCAGATGACTCTTTCCCCTCTGTCACGGTTTTGATCCGTGGGACGTCTGGAAGATTTGCGTGGGCCCAGCAGCTCTGTCTTTTACCAAGAGGAGCTAAAGCAAATCAAAAGGTCTCTATCAAAGCCCGTAAAGAAATCTTTAACTTGATGATCTTTAACTTGAGATGTTCAGCAGAAATTCCACTAATGTGAGACAGCCCCCAAAGATGGTGATTATACATTTAAAGCTGAGCCATGGGGCCTTTAGCTGTAGGTAATGTGCAATATCTCTGGTGACTCCTTACCACTCGTGTTTAATATTAACTACAGGCTGTGGAAGTGCTGCTGCTTTTTTGACTTGCAGACTTGCTTAAGGGAGGGGGCATTCTCTTTTTTTTTTTCCCCTTTTTTTCTGAAAGCATTTTCTGAAGTGATGGGGTAAGGCACAGTGTATTTAGTGTATATGCAGGAGTGTTGGTGCTAGTTTTCAGGTATTAGGCAAAGCCCTTGCAGAGGGAGTGAAGTCTGGAGGTGTAGAATGTGGTGCTGCAGAGAGAACAGTTCTTCAAGCTACAAAACCTGATGTTGCAAAGATGGCTGTAAACCCTCTGAAAAAAATTATCTAGCTGGAACTCTGGAACAGCTCTGGAGAGGAATGGTGGAGGAGAAATACCTCAGTCTTGTTTTAGAGAAAAAATTTCTTACTGCAGTTGTCTGATGGAGCATATACTCTTGTCATGGAAATGTCTGTCTGTGAATTTCTCCAAATCTTTTAAGTCTTCCCATGACCCTCAATAACAGAAAGGCAGTAATGTAACTGCAATGAGGGCTTGTCAGTCTCAGCTGGCATGTTCATTTAGATGAGTGTAGTCTCTGCAAAGCAGCCTTTGGGAAGACAATCCAGGATGTGTTTGGAGCTCTGCTATCTCTGGAGCTGAGACCCTTGGCTAAATAATCTCAGTCCAGGTGTGCTACCTCCTGCACTAAAGGACAAGCCATGATCTGACTGCTGACTCACCAGTTTTAAGGAAACTTCCAACTTGGAGGCATTCTAAAACATTATTTTTAATGGTTTTGCCCTTTTGAAATGTAATCAGTAGTAAACTTAGAAAACATCACTGAAGATGCAATGAATGATCTTGCTTGCTTGGAGCTGATGCACCTCTAAACCTGCACCTAGATAATTTGTTGCTTTCCTGGGTAACTTGGAAGTTTGGAATTACATAATGACAGTATAGAACATGATGTAGTATAATAGCAATGTCGAAATTGCATCATGATCCGTGATGCAAGACCTTTGGCTATTCTGGCAGTGCATCTCCTGACCCACAGCATTGCTGCTCTTTGGCTTATTCTGTGATTGTCACAGTCAGGAGGATTGAAATGGAGTTTCTCAAATACTTGCCAACTTTGTCTGAATACAGTTAGAATGGGCTGAAATTAAGATGTTGCCATGTAAGTCTGCCATTTTTGTGGTGTTTGCAATTGTTTACAGGCTAGATGCTTAGAAGGGTTCATAGATTTCAAATGGACAGTTCTGTCTTTTTAAAATTTACAGTCACATTTTTAATACAGGTCTTTTAGTTTAAAGTACTGAATGTTTTCTAATGATGCTGCTCACTAATAGATTAGTGTAGTTCTGGCAGTGAGGGGAGAGGAAATGTTTTTCATCTGTTCTAATATTGTCTAGTGATGTAATACCATGAATGTAAAGCAACCTCTTTTTTTCAGACATTTGTACCAGAACCTCGACCAGCTCCTAAAAATGATGTTGGGTTGAAATACAGTGTTAAACACCGCCCTTTTCCTGAAGAAGTGGACAAGATTCCATTTGTGAAAGCTGACTTGAGCATTCCAGATTTACATGAAATCGTGAATCAGGAAGTAAGTAACTGTCTCTGACTTGATTTTGTTCTTGGGTTTTTTTTGTCTGTTTGTGAGTCATGCACTTATGTCTTACTGTAAATATTTTTACTCTTTGGCTTGTCCAGTTTGATATTAATGGAATAATAACCTCTGTAAATTAGTTAAAACTGTGCACTTCTCCAGGAAGATGACAATGCTTTGGATGTATTATTTGGGAGACCCTGCTGAACATATTTTATTACTGATCCTAATACTCTGTTATTGTAGGAAGCAATGACTTGCACTTTGTTGCTTCTGCTGGGGAAATGGAAGGGTCTTTTTTGGGACCTTCCTGGAGGAAGAAGAGAGTGCATGTCTCAAATATTTTAAAGTTTGACAGGATCTAATTTGTTTTAGTTTCTGTTCTCTTGAATAGAAGCCATAGCTGATACTGGATATTCACAGAGCTCTCCTGTACCAACAGGGTGTTTAGGTGCTAAGTTTACAATGTTGCAAAGTCTTTTTGAAAATGTTTTAGTAACCATTCTGGTGGTGGACTGCAGCAGCTGCTGCAGAGCTTTACTAAGTGATGGAACCTTTTTCTTAGTGGATCTTTGTAAATTCGGTGACATCAGCAGTTCACACAATGTTTTCCAGCTTGAAGAGCGCCATGAGAAGCTGAGGAATGGCATGGCTCAGCAGATTGTCTTTGAGACTTCCATAGATCAGAGAAGTGAAGAGGAGTGGCGGAAGAAGAGCTTTCCTGATCCCATCACGGAGTGTAAGCCCCCGCCACCAGCACAGGAGTTCCAGACAGCACGTCTGTTCCTCTCTCACTTCGGCTTCCTCTCGTTGGAAGCATTGAAGGTGATCTGATACCTCTTGGTGTTGTCTGGTTCCTCCAGTTCTCATGTGGTCTGGCTTGACAAAAGAGGACAAATAAGTTTTGTTAGTGGAAGATCATCTATGTAGTTCCAACTACTTTTCAGCTGCAGTCTAATCAAATCAAGTGATAGATTCCAGTACTCCAGGATTAAGAGCAGGGCTGTGAAAGGCTGAGCCTCAAGTTGAACATGCTCTGTGTCTTTGTTTTCAGTGAGTGCACAAGCCATCACACTTGAATGTTCACACTTAAAATCATTCCACAATTTGAGTTAGGTTTTGGGGTGGTACTTGAGAACTCTCTGAAATATAACTGACACAGAAGTTTTGCTTCAGAGGTGGTTGTGCTGAGGTGGTTTAATCACACATAAACACTTGGTACATGATAGATGTAGAGGCTTCTTTTTTAAATTAAAATAATTATTTTTAGAGGTGATCTATATTCTTAATATGAAATTTTGCCTCTTACCTGCAGATTCTCCCTTGTATTTGTTGCTTTTCCTTCCAGAAAGCTGTTAGGAAAAGTAGACTATAGAGCATTTGCAAAAATATTGTCTGAGCGTGCTGAGTATATTGCATATTACTGGTATTTAAGTTAATTTGAAACTGCACATGTAACTGTGTGCATAGCTGTGATATTCTGAAAGCATCTGCTGTTTTTGTTGTGTGCTCTTCTTGAGCAAAATATTATGTCTCTCACTGGCAAAGTACCACTTTTATTTAATGGAAGTGGAATGCAAGAAATTGTCAAGCTCTTGTGCTTGCTGTTACTCATTTACAGTGACAAGATGTTCTATTGCATCAGAAATCCCTGTATAATTTTTCTCTTAGAGATGGGAAATTCTTTTTATATTTTAATGGATTGCCATTGAAGCCATGAAGACCTTTCAATTAAGAAGGATGGGTTTTTAAGCTGTTAAACTCTGTCTGTTGGACAGGAACCTACTAACAGTCGTCTACCTCCTCACCTGATTGCACTTGACTCTGCTCTACCTGGGTTTTTTGATGACCTTGGCTACTTGGATTTGTTACCTTGTCGTCCTTTTGATACTGTTTTCATTTTCTACATGAAGGCAGGCCAGAAAACTAGCCAGGAGGTAAGTGAAAGTGTAGAATGCCAACTGGTTGATATTGTCTTGTTTCTTGTAATTTCCACGTGAATAAAGCATCAGTGCTAGTGATTAGAATGGAGTGTCAGAACCAGTGTGAGCTAAAAGTCACTCTATACTCTTCATATGTAGGTTGAAGTATGTTGCTCACACTTAGGATTATTGTGATTAATTTAATATATTTTTAAATATAGATATATATTAAAATATTAATAGTATCTTTATTATCTGTTCTGTCCTTATTGTCCTTATTTGTAGAGTTCAAAGATTCAGATCAGAAAGGCATTTCAGCTTTGTACGCTCAGCTTGCAGGGAAGGTTGCAGTTTGTTCCAGCAATGAGCAGTGTCAAGGTAGTTTGGTTTAATTCTAATGTTAAACACGTGTTAAAGGAATGAAAAAGTTTCTGCAAGTAAGGAAGTATTATTGCATTGTAACTCTTTGTGCTATAATATTTAGATTCAAAGGCGATTGGGTTAATCAGGTTAATTTGTGTAAATCTAAGTTGTGACTTCTTTGTGACCTAGAAACTTGCTAAGAGGGTTAATGGGCTCATTAGGATAGGATGTTTCTCTATTACCTTCTTATTCCATTCATAACTCTCATAGTAAAGATTAGAAGTGTGGCTTCCATAATAAATCATTGTGCCAACTCCTCATGTCTCTGTGAATGCACAGAACACTGCAGCACCTTCTGCTTTGGTGTGGGACACAATTCTTGAAACCAGGATCATTTGTCTGTGAGTGTTCAAATTGTCACTCAGAGCAGCCAGTGCAGAGTCTTTTCATCTGCAAAGTTAGCTATGAAGCAAGATATGCTAGGTGTGCCTTTGAGCTGAGACGTGCACTTGCTGAGCTAGCAGAATGTTTATACACTCTTATGGAGCTCTTATGTCTTCCAACCCACACTTACCCTGACTGGTTCTGAAGCACAGCTTTGGTTTCAATGTGCTTAGTAATGAGAATTAATAATGATATTTCAATGCAGTGTGTCTAGTCATTGCTGAACACTGTATGAGGCATTAGGATGGAGTGTCAGGACTATGGCTACACAAAGCCTCCAGCCTGGAAGCTTTCCTTCCAGCACCCATCCCTGCAATTTCTGCTTTGTTGGGGCCTGTGTCCCAGTGTTCTGCCCCTGCACAAGGCAAAATGATTGATGCTTCTACCACAAAACAAATACCTGCATGGCCCAGAAAGGATGAATGGATTGTTTGTTCCATTCTGGTACCCAAATCACACATGTCCTTGTGTGGTGTTTGGTGAAGGGCTCAACTCTCACTTGGTCATAATGAGGTAAAAATTGCCTTAACATGTGTAAATGTCCCATATCTCTGTCAGAAGTAGAATTAAAGTTTAACACGAACAGGACAGTGTGATTAAAGTGCACACTTGATGTTGCTGAAAACTGTTTTGGAAAATCTGTTTCATAATCTAATGTGCTGTGAGGCCTGCCCTTTAAATCACAGTCATGTACAGGTGAGTAATGAGGAAAATACCTTTCTACTCAATTTTTAACTCAGTCTAATAGTGAAAACTGTCTAGAAAACCCTTGTATTACCTTTGGTGCTAATGCAGGCTCTGCACTGAGTACTCATTGGTTTTTCTGATGAGTGCTTGAGTCTCAAAATTGCCATTTCCAGCCATTTAATTCACTGTTTTACAGGCTTTGAAAATGCTGGCAGAAAGCTGGGTTGATTGAACAGGACAAGGTCAAGCAGAATAGGAGGATGATGAGGTGCAGGGAGTAATGTCATTGTAGAAAGTCTGGGGTTCCAGACTTATTCTGTAGCTATATTTGGGCAAAAACGTGTTGGTGACTAAAATTTAATTAAAAAGCTGAGGAGGAAGAGACCTCTCTCCTGCTTCTGTACCAACATGGTGCTGCTGGTGGTTTCAGATCCTGAAGAACATGGAGTCTTCCAGAATTGTTCAGCCCCACTTCCTGGAGTTCTTGCTGTCTCTTGGTTGGTCTGTCGATGTTGGGAAGCACCCTGGGTGGACTGGTCACATCTCAACAAGCTGGTCAATCAACAGCTGCAGTGATGAGGAGGGACCTGAACAAGGTAAGACATAGTAAATATCTTTTTTAATAAATTAAAATGTTTAGGCTCCTTTAGAAGACAATTTTCTTGCTCCTGTGTACCTATCTGAACATTGGGTTTTTGTTGTTTCATTTTTTTAATAAATTATGTTTGCTAGAAAAAAATGTGTAAATGTTGAATTAAGCTTTTAATCAAAGTGAGCAAAACAAACAAAACAAACATCTGTATGTTATTGGGAGAAAGTAGCCTCAGCAGAAAAAGTACCTCTGAGCCATGTTTTTTAAGATTTGATGAGTCTTTAAAACAGTATTCAGGTGAAATTGGTTGCAGATTGTTCTGTGTATTGGCAAATAGGCTTGAAATACCAGGGAGGGTAGATTAAAATGAAATATTAAATCAAGCTGCTGTTTATAGGTCCTGGAGGTGTTGGAACCCACACATGACTCTATGTCTTGCTTCATTGACTCTGCTTTTTTTCACTGGAGCAAGAAACTCCTCCCCTGAGCTTGTCATATACCACCCTCTCCCCATTCTGACACCCAAAATGATCCTCAGGAATGTGAGCTGCTATCCCAGGATGGGAAGCTGGGGGCTGGGTTAGATTCTGCCTTGGACAACTTGGTCAGATGCCCTGGGAAGTGGTAGTGTCTGGACTGGCTCTAAGGCCCAAACTTGTTTGAGGTGATCACCAGAGCCACAGCCTCTGGTGGGGCACTCAAAGGCAGTGGTAAGGCTGGTGCAGCTTGTTCATCATCCTTGACCTGTTGTTGGCATCAGGTATGACACCATTACAACTGCAGATGCTTAAGCAGCACTTGCTCTGCTGTCCATTTACTGTGTCTAGAAGTGCCTTTCACCTGTATCTGCAGCTAGATGGAGGCTTTCCCTTAAGTTATGGAATAAAAGTACAATCCACTGAAGGCTGGAAGTGTTGGGGAGAGGTTTGAGTACAGAAGCATTGCTTTCTCTGAGCAAGTCAGGATGGATTACAGAATGGCCAAGTCTGGATTTGATTTTGCTTTAAGGACAGGGTCAGGTTGTGCATTCTCAGAGGCAGAGCCTTCTGACCTTCCTGTACAGTGGCTGTGTCAGAACATCTGCAGAAGGCAGGTCCCTCAATTATCAAGGGACCTGGTTTGATGTGGACTTTTCAACTCAAATCTTTTCAGAATGAAAACACAGACCACTAAATAGCTGAATTAATTCAAGTAGCTCAGGGAAGAAGGAAACTGAAAAAGCATTCAGAAGTGGAAGGGAGGAAGTCCAGATGACTTGTAAACTGGTTCTGATGGTGAATGGGCTGGAGCACAAGTCCAATGAAGAGCAGCTGAGGGAGCTGGGAGAGCTCAGCCTGGAGAAAAGAAAGCTCAGGAGAGACCTTCTCACTTGCTACAACTCCCTGAAAAGCATTACAGCCAGGTCAAGGTCAATATCCCAGGTAATGAATGACAGGATGAGAGGAAACGGCCTCAGTGCAGGTTTAAATTGGATATTAGGGAAAATTTCTTTATGGAAGGGGTGGTCAGACACTAGCACAGGCTACCCAGTACAGTGGTACAGTCACCATCCCTGAAGGGATTTGGAAGTGGGACTTGGGGACATAGATTAGTGGTGAGTTTGGCAGTTCTGAGTTAACAATTGGAGTCAATGATCTCCAGTCTAAATTATTCTGTGAGTCTAAAATAGCTTCCAGTGAGTTGTGGTTAAAATAATTTCATGGGAATGTTCCCTGCAGCACCCCTAAAATCAAAGAAGTTCCTAAAGAGCTGGGTGTGAGTTGTGGTGCTGCTTCTTGGGAGCCTGTACACTGGAGATGTGGGAACATTTTCCTGTTGCTGAAGAACAGCTTGGAGTCTTCAATATGCCTCTGGCCACTTTTCTGTCAGTATGCTGCATTTCAGTGCTCCAGTGGCTTTGCCAAGGCAGCTATCCCAGGAACCCTTCTGTAAAGTGGATCAGAGAAATAATTAATTTTAAAGTCCTTGCTAGTCTTTCTGGAGGTGACATGGGGAAGGAAAAGTGGGGAGGGAAGTTATTTCTCTTCTCTGAAGGCCTGTATTGGCCTCAGTGTGGTGAGGAAAACAGTGGGAACTGAGAATGAGGAGCTTTCTTGCATCGATTTGTTGCTAGAAGACACAAAGTATTGCAAGGGTTCAGAGAAATCACACATACAGCAGCTTTTCATGAGGCAAAGAAAAGCCTTTATTGCGGGATTTTAGAACCCTTATATAAGCTGTTCTGATCAGGTCACCCTGATTAGTAGATGGAACAACACCTTTCTCCTCCCATTGGTGGGACAAGAGAGAAAACACTCTCAGAATATCTGTGTTTTGTTTTGGGAAAGCAATCCCTTATTTACACAAATAGTCTTTGAGAAAGACAGTTCTTAAAGCTTTTCCCTTGGGAACAATTAGCACCTGAGAGCTTGAAATTCTCTCAGGTTCAGAAATCATGTCCACATTGATATTTTTCTAACTCTGCTTGGCAGAGAAAAGACCAAAGAGAGCCTATAGAAACTGGCTTGAATTCTAGAATAGTATCAGACTGAAGAGATAAATGTTAGGCTCCTTTGGAAATGGAATGACTAACAGAAAGATATTGCTAGGCAGAATGCTCAGAAATAGATAGGAGATGTATTCTTGTGGCAGGTGTGCTTACTAGAATACTAGGAAGTAAACACTCCAGTACATCAGAAATATGTTCAGAATGAAGCCACTCCCGACCCAAAATGCCTTTTCCTTCAAGATAGTAAAACCATTTATCTGAGAAGGGTTGTTAGCCATGAGATTTGAGTCCTTTCATTTTAAAGTGAGATTTACATGGTTTCTTCTCATTGATTGCACTTTGTATTTGAAGGTCATCTCTGATGCCGTGTGTAAAAATCTTCCTTCTGGCTAAACTTTCCTTTTCTGTCCATTTCAGATGATCTAATTATCTCAGAAGATGTTGGGGCAAGTATTTTCAATGGACAGAAGAAGGTGCTGTATTATGCGGATGCCCTGACAGAAATTGCCTTTGTTGTCCCATCACCAGTGGAATCCCTCAGTAAGATCTCTCTGTACATGCTCTATACAAAAATAAAATCAACATTTTTTTTGTTTGAGAATTCTTTCAGAACCACAGCCTAAAATAAATTAACTAAGTAGTGTATTTAACAATATCCTTGTCAGAAAGGCATGGATGTTTAAATTACAGTATTCTAATCTTCAGACTCGTTCCTGATGTGGCGTCTGTTCTGTGTCTTTCTCAGTCTGAGCCTCAGTAGATGTCCAGGCATGCATGGCAATTTTGTTGTTGCTAGGGTGCTTTAGGTTGGACATGTGATTCACCAATAACTGGTAATGCCGATTTGTTTTTCCCTTTCCTGTCAGTGATGTGCTCCCGCAGCACATGGAGGAGTGTTGGTTCCACTGCTAAGCAGAGAAGCAACGGCTTTCATGGCATCTTTGGCATGCTAAAAGTTGCCTGGAATAAAATATGGTGTAGCCCTAGGAAGGAGGAGACTGTATTCTGTAGGAAGTTGCTGGGATGTGTGTAAGTCCATAGGGAGTGCTTTATTGGCAGGCTGTTTCTGGAATAACTGGCAGTTGTTTCCTAACTCATCTTCCTGCTTACGAGGACTATATTGACCATACATCTATGTATGTCTAGTTTCAAAAGCCTTATAACATTTTTTTAGTATCAAAACCTAATATATGGTGACAGCTTAAGTTTTTTGGTGGAAGAATAAACAAAAACTTCCTTTTTTTTTGTCTGGCTTACAGCTGATTCACTGGAAAGCAGTGTCTCTGACCAGGAAAGTGACTCCAACATGGATCTGCTGCCAGGAATATTGAAGCAGCAGCCTCTGACACTTGAACTCTTCCCCAATCATACTGACAATCTTAATCCTTCCCAGCGGGTAAGGGAAAACTTGCATTGAAAAATGATGGTTTTTTTTTTTCTTTTCAAGAAACATGCTGGCAATGCTCAGGATTTTTGATAGTATATGATTTGGTTTCCTGGGATATAGAGCTACTTGTTCCTTGTCATTAATCTTTGATACCTGCTTTGGTCATGCCAGAATTTGCATTTACAGTAGGAGATAGCAAGATTACATTACTTAAATATAAAACTTAGACAGTCTAAGTGGTAATACCGTGCATCCTGAAATCTTGAAATGCATGCAGGAAAAAGTATATGCAGTATTTATATAGTAATTCAGCCTCAAATCCGTGCTTGGAAATTGAGGATGGATAGACATGAATGCCTTTCCTACCTACCCAATTTAAAACAGTTGTGTCTGAAATACCAGAAGTTGCTTTTGTACACTAACAAACAGAAAACCATGAACTGTTCTATCTGTAAGCAAAAGACTTATTACTATGGATTACTTTTTTAGAATTCACTTCCAAGTGTATATTTAGTCTTTTTAAGGTCTTCAAGTACATTAAGATAAACATGTAACTGATTCAAGGGTGAATATACATACATATATATGTATTAATTTGTATTGAATAAAAGTAGGTTGGTGACCCAGATTGCAGTGAGTACTTCCAGCACAGTTGCCCCTGTGCAATAGCTGGTAGAAGTTGTACCTGGCTGAGATATGAATGACTTAGGAGCAGCAGAGAAGTACTTGTTGGCTGCATTATTGGGCTCATGATGTTTGCAAATGCTACTCTTTCCTTATGTTCAAAACAGCTGAGTCCTACTTCTAGATCCAAGAGGATTCCTCAGGGCCGAACCATTCCACCAATGGGACCTGAAACCAAAGTGTATGTGGTCTGGGTGGAACGTTATGATGATATAGGTATGTACAACTCCTAACTGTTCACTAAAGTAACAACAGGGCAGGAACCAGAGATAAAACTCTGCTCCTTTTTTTTTTTTTTTTTTTTTTTAAATAAAATGCTAGATCATGGAACCACTGGTTTGAATTGGAGTGGGCCTTAAAGCTCATCTAGTCCCAACCCCCTTCCATATGCAGGGACACCTTCCACTAAACCAGGTTGCCCCATCCAGCCTGAGCACATCCAGGGATGGGGCAGCCACAGCTTCTCTGAGCAGCCTGTGCCAGGGCCTCCCCACCCTCACAATCAAACTAAGTCCTTATTATTGTCTGTAACAACACTAAGGTTCTGAATCAGTTCTTCAGTATTGGAGTTGTGATCCATAGGGTGTACATGAACTAGTGACATATGTAGGTCTGAAGTTTCCTTTAGCACTGGCAGTACTTGTGAAATGCTGTCATGAACTTTCAATACCCAAAGTGGGTGTGTTCCCTTGCTTTTGAATCCTCCTCAGCTGTTGTCTTCTAGGAGTGGATCTGGTTTTCTTCCTTGAAAAAAATGGCTTCTAACACCTGCAGTTTCTGTGCTGGAGGGATCATCATCCTCCTTGGTGTGATGGCACCTTTGGAACCCCCTGTTCTCTCTTCAGGGGAGGGATCATTTGTTCTGCACTCAGGTGCCTGCTCTGTGCTCCCTCTCTGCTGTGCTGCTCAGGCAGCCTCCTGCTCCTCATGCAACTTTGTTTCTTAGTTTGGTGTTTCCTCTCTGCCTCAGAGTGCTGCTGCTCTGGGAGAGACCCAGCTTTGCTTATCCTGTTACAGCCGTGGCATGGCCATGGTGAACAGCATCGAGGAATTCTTTGTCCCCAGGAGCTTCTTGCATGCTGGTTCCAGGCCATGGCTTGCCCTCAGTGCTATGTGAGAGTCTCTGTACACTGGCCTAGCCCAACAGTATCTGCAAGACTAGTCTGCTTCTGTCTTTGATTTCTGATCCTCATTCCTGGTCTGTCAGTAAGGGTGGACCTTAATCAAGGCCTTAGCTCCTTCCAGAGTAAAGCAACCAAGGGAATGGGAACAACAATCAAGAGGAGGCTTCCTGTTAAGTGTAGATATAAATTCTCAGGAAGACCACTGTGTCCACAGCATGTCCTTCAGAGCCTTACTGAGATCAGGAAGCAGACAGCAAGTTCTGCATCATCATTCCTTGTACAGAAATTGGCCCACAGTATGTTTCAAGCTGGTGTCCCTGACCCACTTCCTTCTTGGGTGGCAGCTAAAGCCCCTTCACTGCAGGGACAACAGCTGTGCTGCACAGGCAGGCTTCTGCTTGACTGTTCCTTTCAGCAGCCACAGGAATTTCCCAGAGTTCTGTGCCTGAAGCTGAAGAAATGGGCTTGTGGGCCTCAGTAAGCCTGGCAGTTGGATGGAGGGGAGGGCAGCTCTTGGAAGTGACTCCTAGCCCAGAGGCTCTGCCATATGCTCCTTATGTTCTTGGCTTTTGCCATATGCTTCTGGTACATCTTTGCATTTGGACAGTGAAAAGCTGTCACTTTTTAGTCAAGGTTTTCATCCCAGTGCCAACTGCTGCCCTCCCTCTTTCTCCATCTCAGAGTGTGTCCATGAGAGCATGGGAGAGCTAACCATGCTCTCCCTCTGCCTGCTCCAGCTGTTGTGTACCCTTATCATCTCAGCTTTGATGGCAACATCTGGGTTTGGGCCTTAGACTCCTTCTGCTGGAAAGCACTGTCCTGCTACCTGAACTGTACTTCTGTGAGTAATTCTCAACATCTCCTAACCCCTCAACAAGGTGTTGGGAAGTTCCAAATCTCCTTAAGGGATTCAAGTTCTTACTATTTCCTCATTCATCTTCATAATCCAGTCTTTGTTATCAAGTACATGGGAGCAGAGTTGTAGATGATGGTGGAGATCCATAGAGCTTGGATTTGAGGAAGGATATCCTGTTTGTGGGATCAGGGCTCAAGGGAACTATGGTGTGAGTGGTTGGCATTGTTCAATGCTTCTAGCAGTAAGTATTCTGGAGGCTGATCAAGTGATCATGGATGGGTGAAGATGCCGTGAATAGTAATTTGAAAGTTCTTTTTGTGGTTGAAATAGTTTATCTCCTTCCTGCTTTCATGGTTCCTCTAGGGATTTGACCTTTGGGTTGAGAGAATGGAGGGTTTGGGACCTCATCTGCTGAATGCAGATGGCTGAGGTGTGTGTACCCTCCATGAATGCTGAAACTGGAAGCTAAACAAGGACACTAGGTGTGCAAGAACACTAGTGGTATAAATGCTTGAGGAGTGCATGGTTTTGACTGATGATAATCTTTCCCTGTACACAAGAAAGAAAAGAAAATCCAAAACTATAGTAGATAAACTTTATTTGGTGTATCCTGTTCTTAACAGAAAACTTCCCCCTCCCTGATCTGGTATCTGAGACTAGTACTGGTGTGGAAACCACAGCCAATAGTAGCACTTCCCTGAGGTAAGACTGCTCTTATTTTCATTATTTTTATTGATGTCTCAGTGGACTATTTTTTGGTTGAAAAAGTGAAAGAGCTTTTCACATCACTACAGAAAAAATATAAATTAAAGAACAAAAAATGTCCAGTTTTATCTGAGTCTGTGATGAGTCTCCCTCCTGACTGGCTCCCTTGTGAGGTGGCTAATGCTACATACATGCTGTACCCTGGCTGCAGGGCTCTCCAGTCCTGTGGGAACAGAGCTCCATAGGCACAGCATGACTGACAGAGCCCTTCTGAGGGCCCACAGCATGCCCCGGGATCCTGCTGCCTTAGCCCTGAGGCATTTTAAAACTTTCTTTTAAAGGGGTCATTTTTCATCTGTGGATTAATTGAAATAGTGTTTTAGAAGTGATTCAACAGTTGTGTTTTTCCCTTAAGATCTACCATTCCTGAGAAGGAAGTTCCTGTGATCTTCATCCATCCTTTAAACACTGGCTTATTCAGGATAAAACTACAAGGAGCAACTGGGAAATTCAACATGGTTATCCCACTGGTGGATGGAATGATAGTCAGTAGGAGAGCTCTTGGTAAGCTAAAAGGTGTTAGGAATGTTCATGTTTATATTTTATTTTTAAAAAAATAATGATATATCTGCAAAGTACACGCTCTGGAATCTTTCTTTGGAGAAAGTGTTAGACAATGCTGAACAAATGAAAGCCATGCATTTTGCAGTAACAATGGGAGCAGGAAGAGCAGAGGGAGCAGGTGGGCAGCACTAGGCTGCCAGGGTAGCAGGAGAGTGCTGGAACTAGGAACAGGGCTTGTGGAAATAGGAGAGATCTAAAATGTGACCTTGGTGTTTAGCACAGAGAACCAAGGTGCACCAGAGGGTGCTATGGAGTTTGTTACTTTGCTGGCATGCTGTGTGTTCCTTCTGGTTTAGAAGCCAGACAGGGATTAAAACCATAGCAACTGAGGATTTTCTTATGTGTTCAACAAAGTACCATACAGGTATGTGTTAACAGGTTCCCTGATTTCCCTTTGCCTTTTTCTCTGTTCCTGGATGGATTCATAGACCTGTTCTGATATTGGTGCTATTTAGCTTCAGTAACTGGAAATCCCATCTGGCAAAAGAAGTACACAGGACAGAGTAAAATGAAATAATGAATATTAGGATATCTGTCCATAACCCTAAAGCTGCTGTTGGAGGTGACTTTCAGGTTCTGGGGTTTGTATGCTTAATTCAGGGATTGGCAAATCAAAGCCAGATCTGGGCCCTTAAGTAACATCTATTAATTCAGCTGATGACAGTGGCTTTTTACTGAAAAACTATCACATATGTTTTCCTAGAGTTGGGATTGTTTTTCTGCTGCATCAGGACTGTTAATATAGCGAAATTTTTCTTGTCTCTAAGTTCAGCAGGTGTAGTTTGTGTGTAGTGAGGTCCTCTAAATGTCTCTGTCTTTAAGAAAGAGCTTGTGAAACAGCAAAGGGGGTAAGGAATACTTGCTTCTTTAGAGGCATAGAAATTTCCTTTCAGAATAAAATAAGATAAAGTTAACTGCCAGCTTTTGAGTGCTACTACTTCCATTCCCCACCTCCTCCTCCATCTGCATCCAGCAGTGTGAGTTACAGGGGGTGACAAAAGTGGCAGAGCAGTGACGGGAAATTTGCTTGCAGCCACAACCTATCAGGTCTTTCCTCATCTTCTTTCCAAGGGGAAAGGACTTTGCAATTCCTACTAGAAAAAGTTACTGACTTTTTCAGGGCTCCCCTGGAATTACCTGGTGTGTCCTCAGGACCCATCCAAGGTCCAGATGAGTGGCATAGCTGGGGCTGTGGTACTGTGACTCTTGTCTTGGCTGCCCTGGGTTTGCCCTCTTGTCCCAAGGATGCTGCTTCAGGCAGCTGCTTGGCTCTGGCAAAGCAGAGAATACTCGTCCTCCAGCCAGTTTAGGGTACCACTGAGTCCCTTTCTTTGTTCTTTGCAGTGAAGGTCTTTATGAGCCTGGGGACCATGGCTGCCTGTTATCAATTGTTCATAGAGTAAAGGACTTGACTAGATGGTGCTGAACATCTCCCCTGGGTTTAGATGGGACAGAACCCAAAATTGTCTTTGGCTGGGAAGCCAGGAAAGGGGTGCAGGACTATATTTAAGCTTGATTAAAATGTTGTTTCTTTTTCAGGTTTTTTAGTGAGACAGACAGTAATAAATATTTGTCGCAGAAAGAGGCTGGAAAGTGATTCATACAACCCCCCCCACGTCCGCCGAAAACAGAAAATAGCAGATATTGTCAATAAATACCGGAACAGGCAGCTGGAGCCAGAGTTTTATACCTCGCTTTTCCAGGACGTTGGGCTCAAGAGCTGCAACCCCTAGGTCATTATCCTTCCAGGACAATTAGATCAGAGCTTGGTGGCTACACTAATGAAAACAGTTAAATAACCAACAAATTTTCTCAGCCCTCCGGAATTCAGGAAATCATGTTCTAGCACAAGTCAGCAGGTACCATGTGGGAGGAATGAGAAATGAATCCAAAACACTGCAGTTGGGATGTTGACATGATTCACCTACCCTCAGAAGATTATTGAATTCCAGTCTTCCTGGATGCTAGCAAAATACTCTCTTCACCCAGTCATCCTTTTCAGACTAATTAGGAGCTGTAGGAGTCTTGCTCTGAAGGGAAAACAATCAAAGTGAAGCCATCTCTGCATACGAGGATGGAAATAAGAATAGAAACAAACCTGCCATTAGACACCTTGCTGCACCCATGTGTCCAAGGGCAAGGGAGCAGGATCTTCCCTTGGAGGAAGAGTCTGTTCCAGAGCATTAACTTTCCCTCTAAGAACTTCAAAGACATTTTCAGTCCCCCTTGAGTGCTCAACAGAAGATCCTTCATTGGGTGTAACCCATCTCTGTACCAGAAGCAAGAAGAGGAAGATTGCTTGTAAAATCCAAAGCCCAGATGCTGTATGTGGCTACTCCCTCCAGGGCTCCTAGTGAGTCCATCTGCATACAAGACAACCACCACCACCTGAAATTAACTGACTTTCCAAAAGAAGTTATTATTGGATAAGAGCTTTTGGTTATATAAAAGCGAGGTTATGACTTTCAAGTCTGTTGCAAAATGTCTCATTTCGGTAGCTTGATTTTTATTTTTTAATTTTTTAATTTATTTTGAAGTGTCTATATCACCTACTCACTGTTTCCATAAAAAGCATAAAAATCACTGGCCTTCCTTCCATTGGATTGAAATCTGAGGTGTGGGGCTGCCTCCTCCCTATTATTTATAGCATGAGCAGATTTTGCAGCTTCTACAACACTTTTCAGAAGCTCCTGTTAAGCAGACCAAACAACTAAAAAAGAAAATTCACAAATTCTTCTTTTCCCCATTAATTTCAATGCCATGAAAGCCCCTTTGGAGTTACAACTTCACATTGTTCTGAATCTCCTGTATGTTCTCACATTTGGCAGCAGTGCTTCCCTTCCACCTAGGTCAGGAGTTTTCATTTTCAGCCTGTGGCTTTGATGTGTTCAGGACTCAAAGGATGTGCTGGGAAAAAATGTTTGCAGCTACAGCTGTGATACTGGGATCTCAGAGATGTGGTGGGTGTGGGCAGTCCTGGGAGCACCTCTGGCTTCTGGCACATCCCAGCTGGTGGTGCAGCAGGGAATTGTGGCTGACACTCCTGGGGAGGTGCAGCCTGACAGCAGTGGGGATCCTGATCCTTCCAGCACTGGGTAATGGAAGAGGATGAGTGAACACAAATCTGGGGGAGCTCTTCACATTTTTTCCAAAGTGGTTTTAATATGCTGTGCTATGCATTGTAGTAATACCTGTCAGGCATTCAATTTTGTTATTTCAGAGCTACTTTTTGCAACAGTTATGACTTGAAGCAGTC
This sequence comes from Parus major, assembly GCF_001522545.3. Lineage (NCBI taxonomy): Eukaryota > Metazoa > Chordata > Aves > Passeriformes > Paridae > Parus > Parus major. Next base: position 615,344 of record NC_031788.1, read on the forward strand.
TTAATTGTTTCATTACAACTTACCTGCCAAGGACAGACCTCGCTCCTGGCTTTCCATGTGGTTTTTCAGAGTTCATGGAAACATGGGCCCCTAAAAATACATGTGAAAGGACTTTGAGGTGGCCAACCACTGTGCTTTGTGCTTGTTGCAGGGAATAAGTGCACTGACTTCTCCATTCTGGAGCTCTGGAATTTGATCCAGATGAATAAAAAGTGAAAAAATGAAACCACCCAAAGAAAACTCCTGTAGCAAGATGTGTGCTGGCTGGCCCATCCCTGTGTGCTGCCCAGGTGGCACATGGCAGGAGGAGTTCCAGGGCAGCATTTGGGTGCATTGGCCAACCTGTGCAGGAAACTTGGACAGCCTCATTCCTCTGCCACACTCTTGCCAGGAGCAACTTAATGCACAGATGCTAAATTTACCCACACTGTGTATGTACCTATGGGCTCTAATTAACAGCCAAACACACTTGAACCAACAGGTTTAAAAGGCTTGAGCAATGCATGTGTAACCAATAAACATCCTGAGGAATCCCTGTATCTGCACACTGACAGTGTAACAGCAACCCCCTTAGCACAGCTGAGTGTTACACAGTCCCAGCAGATGCAGCAGGGCTGCACCAGGTGCTGCTGTCAGACTGTTGGGAGCAGTCATGAATGCAGAGATGGGTGTCGGGGCAAATCCTGAGTGGTTTCTGGCAGGGATAGCCAAGTGGACTGCCTGAAGATTTACTTTCTTCAAAAAGACCTGTGCTTGGCTGAAGGGTTGTCTTGGGTCTATTTCCAGGTTCACCAAAAGGCACCCATGGGAGCAGTAACAGCTGTGAGATCCATAGGACTTGGGAGCAGTCTGGAAAGAAGGGAACTTGGGCACAGTGTCACCACTCCCTATTCCAGGGGATGGATGTTTGGAATATGTGTCAGTTGAGTTGTAGAACCAGCTGGTGAGCAGGTTACACGTGGTGTGACCTGGCTGTAGGTGGTGGGATTGGTTGTCTGGAAAAGTAAGCCTTTGGGAAAGTCACAGTTTAGTACAAAAATGTGATGCAGAGCTGTGCTGCCATCCCTCATGGTTTGAGTACTGGTCACAGTAGTGGGCACCCTGTGCATACTGTGCCAGTGAAGGGTGCCTGCAGGGACTGTCCCCCCTTCCCCCAGATGTGCGGAGGTCTCGGGCTTCATAACAAAATGCACCCCACCAGTCTGGGAATTATATCCATCTCCTCTCAAAATCTGACCAAACTCTGATGGCTTTAGCTAGTCCAGGGTACTGTCTTGAGAGCTTTTCCCCTGAAGGGCCACAGCAAATGTGGTTTATTTCCCTGATGATTGCAAGAGTTAGCCAAGAATCTAGATTTTTTTTTTTTAATATCACAAACTGCTGCATAAAATTTTTGACTTGATGCTTGAGTGGCTTGGGTCAGCATCACTGTCCATTGGAGGGGATGAGTGCTCAAACACCTCCCTGCCCTCAACCTGCAAGAGTTCCACAGTATAAACTGGGACTCTTCATCAAACCTTTCAGTTTGGGTTCTTAATTCTGTTTTAACAGAGCAGGAGGTGATCACTGTCATGTTGTTAAACACAGTGTTGAAATTACATTTTAGTACCTTAATATAGAGACTTTTTTAAAAAAAGCCATTCTTTTAAAGGTACTTTTAGAAATGTGTTAGAATCTTAGAGCAGGCAGGAGAGGGGGAGGACAGTGCCTGTGGAAATTGGTGCAGCTTTGGGTAGCAGTGTGCAAGGCTGGAGGGAGGAGCAGCCCTGGCTGCTCCTGGGCTGTACCTGCTGGGTTCACTGTAGGTCACAGTGTTTGTTTTCACAAGGTTCTGCATGCCCAGGAAGAGGAGAGAACTAAATTTCAGCCTCACAGACAAATTTGATGCATTTTCGTGATTGTGTAATTGAGTGATACCTTTAAAGGCAAACACAGCCCTTTTCTCCATGGATTTAGCAGGAGTGAGAATGCCAGATATCATGTGCTTCAATCATAGAAAATTTGTATGAATTCCTGTATGTTGCCAAGACATGAACGTTCTGTTCTTACTGTATTTTTTTGTAAATATTCCTGGCGCTAAGTTGTAAAGTAAAGGTAAAATGTAAATATGAAGATGTGAACTATGTTCTGTTGTCTCTAGTACTTTATCTCTTATTTGTTTAGGGAAGGCACACAAAGGCTTGTTTGTATTTATGCCAATTCTTTGTCCAGGAGAAACACATCAAATATTGAATGTAACACAATTAGTCAAATAAATTTTAAAGATTCTTATCTAAGTAATTTTGCACTGGTCAATTTTTAGTACTTTCCAAAACCTTGGTTGAAATTCTCCAATGGAGATGTTACTCAGGACAGCAGCAGACAGAGGAAGCAGAATTTGACACCCTCTGCACCTCAGTAGCTCTGGGAGCAGTGAGGTTCATAGGGAAGGAAGTCATGTTGCATCTGCATAGTCTGGGGAGTGAAAACATGAGACTGCCTTTTGAAGGGAGCCTGATGGTCCTGCAATGCTGGTGCTCTCCAGTCACACCATGTGGTGCTTCCCATCTTAGGTGTGGGTCCCCTGTGGTGCAGCCACTCCGGACACCAGCTCAGGACAGGGAAAAGCCGTAGGCTTCAGCGTCCTGTGAAGGTGAGGGCTCTGCTGTCTGGGTAGAGAGGGGAGAAAGGATAAGACTCCTCAGCTTTGGGTTTGGGGAGGAGCTGGGCAGCAGCGGGGCCCTGTGTCCCATGAGGGTGCTGCACCCAGCAAGCCATGGGGAACTGAGCTGGGATAGAGAGGATTTGTCAGTGTCATCCAGCCAGATTCCCATGGACCGTCTCTGAGCTCCTTAAGGAGAGAATGAGTTCCCAGTGGGGTCAGGACTGCAGGACTTGTGTGTGAGAGTCTGTGCTTGTTGGGCAGAGAACAGAGAACTGCAGGGGCTGTTTGTCTGGCAGGGGCCCTGTGCTGTCCCTGGGATTTCACCTTTAGCAGCTCTGGTGCTTTACCCAAGTTGCCCCACCTGAGGACCGGAACAAAAGCACTGAAGTAACTGGTCCAGTGTGCTGGTGTTGCATTAACTGGCATTTGGTGAGGAGGGAAGAAGCCACCCGTGAAAATTATTTTTCAGAGAGAAGCTGCTGAGAACTTCCTTTGTGCCTGGCAAAACCAGTGGCTAGTGCTGAGAATTGACAACCTATTAAAGCATTTAAAAAGCTGGATCTGCCTCTGTGAGCTTCACATTTTAAAGACAGGCAAGCCTGGGGAAGCTCTCTCTTGCTTCTGGCTTTGAAGAGGCACCTGGGTGCTGGTCAGACCGGCACTGCCCCACTGCAGCCCATGCGGCCTGGCAGGGCTGGGCAGGGCAGCAGCAATGATCAGCCAGGGGATTGGAGGCCACAAGGCCCCAGCTGAGGCTGGGCCAGGCCGTGGCTGCCACATCTCACTGACACTAAGCCCTGCCGAGCTGGGGTCAGCTGGGCTCTGGAAGCAGCTCCAGGCCAGGTGAGGCCCCTTCTGCCATAGCCCCATGGCCTCAGCAGCTGTGGGGCAGGGAGAGGGGAAGCCATCGGCCTGCAGCTGAAATTGAAGGAAGCAGGGGCCTGGGACCAGCCATGCAGCCAGGGCAGCCACCACCATTCTGGCCAGGCCCCCTGAGATCTTGGCACAGCCCCAGCATGGCCTGAAATCCATCACCGTGACTGCTTCAGTCACTGCCCAGCAGAAACCATCATGACCATCTGCAGGTCTGGGTGAGATATTAACTCTTTCTGTGCACAGATGAGACCTGCAGACCTCGATCCTCCCCTTGGGTGAGAGAAAAGCACGGAGCAAGGACATGTCAAAGACAACGTGAAGACACCAAGGTTGGTAAAGAAGGAGTCAAGTCCCAGATGGAAGAAGAATGAGGAGATGCCTTAGTATTGGGCTGGAATTCTTCTGGTAAGGCCATGGAGATGGATTATGGTACACTAAAATATCCCCTTTAATTAATCAGAGACTATGGGGGGATGAAGTGTTCAAACGGTAGACATGAGCAGAAGCATCCATAATGAAGCAAAACAGATGTTGGAGTAGCTGTGATCCCATGAGAAGCTTGAACAGAGAGAGATGAGAGTGATGAAGACCCTTTGCCCCCAAGGAGAGAAGAAGTAAACCTCTGTTCCCAGAGATGATCTCAAAGGTAAATGAAGAGAGCCTTTGGTTTTGAACAGCTCATCCTTAAAATAATAGACCATGAGTTCATGGCCCATGAACTCAGCTGTGGGAAGGCTGTGAAAATGGGAGGAGCTTCACGATTGCAGATTTTTTGGGCAGCTACTATTCATGGAAATTAAAAGCCACTAGAGAAGTCTCCATGGCATGGCAAAAGAAAACTCCTCTCCCTACAAGAACTGATGCAAGAGGTGTTGCATTTATTGTAGAGGTGGTAACTGATTGAAAATTCCAGGTTTTGTCTCTATGTTGTCCGTGGGAAAGAAAAGGGGTTGTGGGGAGGGGAGGAGAAATGTTCTGAAGGTTTTACTCTGATTCTTATTATTCTTCTAGTTCTGTTAATAAAGTTTTCTTTATACCTTTTAAGTTTTGAGCCTGCTTTGCTTTCCTCCTAATTCATATTTCACAGCAGGAAATTAGTAAATAATTCTAAGTAGATGCACTGGTGATTTTCTCCAGTGCTGAATCCATTACATTATTTGGTGTGTTGGCCAGGAAACTCAAATGAGCAAACCTAAACCACTACATCCAGAAACCTCAAGCTGGGATATGTGAACATCTGTTTTCCTGCTGGCTTCATCTGCAGTAACTTCAGCTGGTGCCACCCACCCAAGCTCCTCACCACAGTGCTTCAGGGAAGGTTAAGGCAGGTCCCACAGTGATCTCTGAGGAGTCACAAACACGAGTGATAAACACTCATATCTTCCTCTGAAGTCCCAAAGTGCAGGGCCAGGGGCAGTAAGAGCATTCTAGGGCTGGTTTGGGGCCTGGTGCTTTCTTCTTTCCTCTTGGGGAAGGATCGATACTCCCAGGTGTTTTGGGAGGCTGGAAATCTCACCTAAGGCTCTGGAGGGCCTGAAAGTGGGGCTCTTTCAGCCAAGTCTTGGAACAGGTGGTTTTTGGCAGATGGGGCCTGTGTAGGTGCACAGTGGGGAACAACCTTCCTCTGTGAGCCTAGGAACTCAAAGGCAATTCCAGTAGCTCCATGGCCTCCAGATCCTCAGGACAGGAGGGCCCAGCTGGGAGAAGCTCCTTGGTTTCTGTGAAAGGTTCCCTATGCCCCACAGGTACTCCATTCCATATGAGTGGAGTGACCTTGCACCTGCAAGGACAAGAATAAATCCTGGGATGAGGCAGGAGTGGCCGCAGTGGGAAGCAGCCAGGGCTGTGCCCTCTGCCACTGCCAGAAATGAGAATTCACTTCCAATTTGTTGTTAATGAAGGGGAGCTGCTCCATGGGTCACTCATCAGCTGGCAGCATCCCCTGTCAAGCTGAGGAGCTGGTGGCAGGTCTGCCACGGGACTGTAGATGAGATAACTCCTCCCCAGTGCTCTCTTTTCTCATCAGCTATTCCTAGAAACTTTCTGAGGAGGCAAAAGCATGGTGCACCGACACCCAAGTGCCTCTTCTCACGGTAGCACAGCTGGTTTTGACCACAAATGAAGCCAGATTGCAGTACAGATAATTTTCCAGGGTGAGGTGTAATCTAGTTACTGCTTTAAACTGAGAAAACTGCTCACTTGGCTGCCTGCAGTGAGCAGATGTCTGTCAGGAGTGGGGTAAGTGGCTGAAGGTGGAACTGGGCTAAGCCATGACTGGCTGGCATCCCCCAGCACACTCACTGAAGTGATGAGTGCTGGCAGAGTGTGTCCAGGCCAGGCAGGTGTTGATGCTGTGTCCCTGGCCCACATCAGAGCTGCTGGGATGTCCCTGGTGACACTGGGCTGCCCAGTGGCCACACTGACTGTGTACCCCAGGGCTGTGGGGGCCACTGGGCGTCCTGGGGTGTGGGTCATGTCTTCTCCATGACAACACCACCACATCAGGGAGGAAGGCAGCATGTTGCTGTGGCAACCAGGAGCATCCCAGGGACCTCAGCCCTGACTTTTGGCTTTTCGTGCTGTTTTGGGGATCCCTCTCATGCCCAGCATGCACTCTAGAAGCTGTGGGCAGCAGCCATGGGAGTTGTGTACAGTGAGATTTAAACCTGGGTGCAGTGAGGTTTAAACCTGTTTTCTCCTTCCTGCAAGAGCCATGAGATTTTCTTAATTGTTATATTTATTTTTATAGATTTTAATTAACATTAATAAACAATAGATTTATTATATCAAAAGCACCCACCATACATACAGGACCCAGCTGTGCCTGGCACCCCTACAGAGTGTGACAGGAAGGGGTGACACCCTGCAGCTCTGGGCTCACACCAGGGATCCTTACAAAGTTCTTACTGGAAAGGCAGAGATGGGCCAGTCCATCCATTGCTGGCTGTCCCCAGAGTTGGTCCTGGTGAGACAGCAAGATCCACAGCCATTGGCATCCCCACCTTTGCCAGCTCTGGGGGAACAGGCTGCTTTTGGGTGGTAAAGATTCCTCTCACCAGGGCAGAGCCCAAGCAGAGCAGAGGTGTCCCAGGGGGGATGGGGATGTGAGGCCAGAATGTGGGGCTGATGATCAGTGCCACAGTGGTCCTGAGCTCCTTTCCATTGTGTCTCAGCCCTGTCCCCCAGCTGGGATTTGAATTCCCTAGCGCTGGCCACCCTTGCCATGTTCCCATTGCCCACATCCCTGGGGATTCCCACCAGGAGCCAGCGTCTGCCAGCATGTGCCCTCCTGCCATCCCAGGGTCCCACAGCCTCCTCCAGCCACCCTGCAGACTCTGGTGAGGCCTGAGGGTCCCTGCCCAGCCCTCCCATCCTGTCCAGACAGTGTTTTCTTCTGGGACTTCCCTGGCTGGGACCCTCCTGCCCAGGCCCTGGGGTGCTGCTGGCACAGGCTGAGGGCAGGGAGAGCCAGGGGGGGCCAGGGCAGACCCTTCATGGTGCTCCAGCCCCATCCCAACAGAGGCATCCCCAAGCCAGCCCTGGGCACTGCTCCTCCAGGCAGGGCTGAGGGCCCAGTGCCCTCATGTTCCCACAGCAGGCCCTAATGGAGCCCATTTGATGACATTATTAAATGATTCAGTGCATTTTCTGCCTCTTAAAGTACTTAATATATGTGCCTGTGTGATTCATTATTATTATTATCATCTAATAAAAGATTATCTGACTCACTTTAATGTTTCTTCCAATTACAAATTGAAGTTGTTCCCACTCTGACCTTGCAGCTGCTGGATTTTCTAAAATTAGTCATAATGATGCATTTTACTAAGATAATTAATTAGCTAAACTGAGAAAATTGAGTAGTAGAACTGTTTCACATGCTGCTAATTATCTTTTATTATGTCATCTTTACATGCAAATAAAGAAATATTGTGATTATTTTAAATACTGTTTTCATTAGCTAATTCACTCATTAGTGCAGTGACGGCTCTGTCTTCCCCAGCAGCAGGAACATGTAGGGACTTGCTGCTGATTGACTACAGGACTCAGTCTTTCAGGTTGAGAAAATAGAGTTACAGTGCAAATTAGGTTTATTTTGTCAATTTATTTTAATGGTGGTTGTGGGAGGCGAGTGGGAGGGGGTCAGGGATGGTGGAAGAGCCAGGAGCACAAAGGACTCCTGCTGAAGGTTGAGGGGGCTCAGGTGGGGGGAGTGTGATGTAGGGGTGCTGCACCCCAGACTCTGCCAGGGACCTTCTTGTTCAGGATGTGCCCTGTGGGCCCAAGCTCTGTTCCAGCCATCCAGAGCACCTGGAGCTGCTCCTGGCACCTTGTGGCACCCTGGGAGTAGTAGTTGTGTGGGCACCATTCCTGGTGCTGTGCAGAAACTCTTCCTGTCAGACACTGGCCATGTGGCCACAGGGGCTCTGGGGCAGCAGCACTGGTGCAGAGGGAGCCCTGGAGCCTCCCACTTGTCTATCAGAGATTTCCTGCTCCAAGAACCAGGTGGTCAGCAGGAGACATGGAGCAATGGGGGATGCTGAGAGCCCCCATTGATCCCTGAGGGCTGCAAGTCGTGCTGATCTGGCTGTTGGCCACAGGCAGGAGCTGCTGCATCTGGGGAGCCCAGGCTACATTCACCATCCAAGAGCTCCCAGAGCTTCTTCCCAACTTTTCACTGGCTCCTGGGCAGGGGACATTGGGGGTTTGGTGTTCCCAGCTTGGCTCTAGCACCCAGGTCCCTTCCCTGGCACAGGCACAATGGGCAGGGGATGGATTTTGCTCCCTCCAGTCTTTTGCTCATAAATACCAGTTGTATTTATTCCAGTGGGGAATTTGGGGCCATTCTCCAGGCTTTTCATGGCCCTGTAATAGCCCAGAGGTATGAGCAGGGATGAGGACACGCCATAGGAACACTTCTGGCTCACTGGTGCAGATGAGGTTCCTGCTGGAGATGGAGTGGAGGAAGCATTGCCAGGTGCCATGGGAGTTACTGGGCAGAGGGGCCACAGCAGGCACAGCCCACTCCTGCCCAGCTGAGCACGAGCCCTGGCACAGCCCTGGCACCGCACCTGCCTGACGGAGAGCATGGAGCCAGCACTGCCTGCTGCGGGACGGGGCAAGAGAGGATGGGACAACTGGGGCTCTGGGGCAGCAGGATGGAAGAGCAGGGCTGGGATGCAGCAGGAATCGGTCAACTGGCTCAGCTGCCACGTTTTGGGCTGGAACTCCCAGCAGTGCTGGAGGCTCCTGGAGATTGGAGCACCGGTGTGTGCTGGCAGAGAGGGAGCACCCAGCCCTGACACGGCTGCCTGCCCTGAGTACAGGAACCACGGAGGCCACTGAACCTCCTCCTCACAGCAGAGCTATTCCAAAACCTCCAGGCCCAAGATTTGTCTCCTTGAGGACACTCCTGCAGTGGCACAAGCTTCATCCTGGGAGATGTGCAGTCCACTCCAACTGACCTTGCACCACTGACCTTGCCTTGGGGAAGAACTGGAATTAAGCACCTCTTGAGCCTCAAAGGACTTCCTCACCCCATCACCCCATAATCCTGAGGCCCTGAGGCCCCCTGAGTGCCATTGAAGCCTGTTACCTGCCCTGGAGACCCAGCAGCTGCCAATGACAGTTCTGATCTGTGATCAGTGTGACAGCGGGAGAAGCCAGTGGTGACAACATTTCCCCTGACAGCTACTCAGCCCCCTGTCCAGGGGGACAGATGTGCCCAAGAAAGAGGGAGATGTTGGCAGACCCAGCACCAGCTCCCTCCTGGGAAGCCCCACGGTGGATCCTGCAAGTGCCAAGCCCAGTGGGCACAAGGTACTGCAGCCCCTGCTGCCCCCACCGCAGCTCCAGCCTCTGGTCTCATCCACCACTACCTTTATTTCCATGCACAGCCTGAAAACTGTCCTGTTGGAGCTTCCCATGGGCTTTGGGAACCTCTTTCTGGGCAGAGATCTCATGAGTTCCAACCTCTGCCTCCTGTTGCTGGCAGGAACCTGCACTGGCTGCCTGTGTCCTGTGGCACTGCCTGGGACAGCCAAAACAGTATCTCTGGGTCCCTGTTCACCATGGACATGTTAAAGAAACCCCTGACAGCTCCATACCAAGGAAAGTTGCTCATTTTGTGGTGGCAGCAGTTGGGAAGGAGTAGGATGGTGGCTGGGATGAGCATTGGGCACTTTTCCAGCTCTGTAGAAGCCTGGACAGTGGAGTTTGTGCATTGTTACGCCTCAAACACTGATGACCAGCAAGTTGGAACAGGACATGACTGGAAAGGGTGGCCCTACAGAGGTAGGGAAGAAGCTTTCTGGAACCAATTTTGCTATTGAGGTCCATGGTGACCACACAACAATAAGTGCAGAGGTGGGGTCAAGGAGTGGCAAGATGATAGAGAGGGATTGATACCACCAGGGATCCCCAGGTAGCCCCGGGCTCTTTTTAGAAACTCTGCAGCAGAAAGCTGCATTTGTCCCATAGTTACATCAGACAAAAGAAATCCCCTCCCTGGAGAAGGATGTGGGCATTCATATGCCAGCTTGGATGTATATAACCTGACTTTTTGTTTCACAGCCCTCACTCCCAATGGATCTGTGACTATTATTCTGACCATAGACATTGGAATTGCAATGATCTAGTCCCTTCACTGGATCCACAGGTGGTGATTTTTGTCCTCTTCATCATCTACTCTTCTCCTTTTGTTCTCTTTCTTTTGCTTACACATTTTCTTCATGTTATTTTTATACTTTTGTAGGAAAACCAAAACCAGACATCTACAGACTTTCTGCTACAATTAAACTTTAAAAAAATTAATCTGCCTCATATATACATTGGTCATTCAGTGTTATTTCACTCCAATTCATTCAAAGGGATTTATTAAAGAGAATTTACCCTGCCTTAGAGATGGTCATAACAAGCTCCAGGCCTGCCCTAGACCCAGAGTTTCCTCACTGGCTGAGCATGTCCAAACAGGGCCAGCCCAGTCCTACAGCCCCTCACATGCCCCTCCAGCTTAACCAGGACCCCCTGATGACCGCGTTGCCCTTATGGAGATGGACCCTGACTGGTCCTGTGCCAGGGGAACCTCCCTGGATCAAAGAACAAAAGGAATAAGCTGTAATAATGACAGAGGAGGTTTAACCAAAAAACCACAGGTGAAAGCTAAGTGTCATGCTGGGAGGGGGAAATCAAAGATATGGAGCAGTGTTCTCATCGCTGTTTGAAAGTGGCCATCAGGAACACAGGGCTGCAGGTGCCAGGCAGGACAGGATGGGTTTCAGCCTTTGGTTTCATGCTTCACAAGAGACAGGGAGAACACAGCCCAGCCCTGCACAGCCCTGTTCAACCCTACCCACAGTGTTTATGGAAACACAGAATCACAGACTGATTGAGGTTTTGGTGGGAAGGGATATTTAAAGGTTATGTAGTACAGGTTCCCTGCCCTGAGCAGGGACACCTTCCACTAGCCCAGGCTGCTCCAAGTCCCGTCCAGCCTGGCATTGGTTACTTCCAGGGATGCAGGGGCAGTCACAGCTTCTCTGGGCACCCTATGCCAGGGCCTCACCACCCTCAAAAGGAGGAATTTCTTCTCAATATTCCATCTAACTCTACCCTCTGACAGTGGGAAGCCATTCCTCCTTGTCCTGGCATTCCAGGCCCTTGTCCAAAGTCCCTTTCCAGCTTTCTTGGAGCCCCTTTAGGCTCTGGAAGGAACTCTTCTGTTCTCCCTGAAGCCTCCTCTTCTCCAGGTGAACACTCCCAGCTCTTCGAGCCTGTCTCCAGAGCAGAAGGACTCCAGCCCTTGGAGCATCTCTGTGTTCTCATTTGGACTGTCTTGGTGTGAAAGACAGGTCTTGTCACCCTGAAAACTCAGCTTCTGAGCTTGCTGACATAGTTTTCTAAAGACTTTCCCAGGACAGTAACTGTAAA